>NC_090725.1:306583776-306611276 GCF_036898095.1 Palaemon carinicauda | reverse complement strand
TATATATATATATATATATATATATATATATATATATATATATATATATATATATATATATATATATATATATATATATATATATAATATATATATATATATATATATATATATATATATATATATATATATATATATATATATATATATATATATATATATATATATATATATATATATATATATATATATATATATATATATATAATATATATATATATATATATATATATATATATATATATATATATATATATATATATATATATATATATATATATATATATATATATATATATATATATATATATATATATATATATATATATATATATATATATATATATATATATATATATATATATATATATATATATATATATATATATATATATATATATATATATATATATATATATATATATATATATATATATATATATATATATATATATATATATATATATATATATATATATATATATATATATATATATATATATATATATATATATATATATATATATATATATATATATATATATATATATATATATATATATATATATATATATATATATATATATATATATATATATATATATATATATATATATATATATATATATATATATATATATATATATATATATATATATATATATATATATATATATATATATATATATATATATATATATATATATATATATATATATATATATATATATATATATATATATATATATATATATATATATATATATATATATATATATATATATATATATATATATATATAATATATATAGATATATCTTATCTCTATATCTCTATATCTCTATACATATACATATATATATATATATATATATATATATATATATATATATATATATATATATATATATATACATATATATACATATACATATATATATATATATATATATATATATATATATATATATATATACATATACATATATATATATATATATATATATATATATATATATATATATATATATATATATATATATATACATATATATATATATATATATATATACATATATATATATATATATATATATATATATATATATATATATATATATATATATATATATATATATAATGTCCATGTGCATGCATACAGCTCAATTATATGCAATGATACATTATGAAGTATTCAGTTGGATTCAGGTTTCCTAAAAAGAGACTTCATTGTAGTTTATGAATGTTAATTATTTTACTGTTAATTTGGAAAGCTTATCCTATGAAAGAGAAGATGTATTTGGTGATAAACTGTAGAATTTGAATCTTGGCGTCTTTGGTTTTAAGATATTGATTTGATGTAAAAGTATGAAATAAATTTATTTTTTATGATTTTTATAACCTTTTTGTGTAAAAAATTCTGCTGGTAACTGAGGCAAGTAGCCATCTTTTCTATTGGGTATTCCCATATTTATTAAACTGGGATCATTAAAAGAAACTTTATATAAAATTAGATATTTTTAACACGTATTTTCCCGTGTAGTCAAACCATGTTAAATTTTTTATTTGTATTCACAAATACAAGGAGGTTTTGTTTATTTGATTTGTAGTTATTTTTGTAATACATTTTGTTAAACGTTATTTTGTTCTGGCACAAATACAAACCTATGTCCTTTACGTAGAAATAGATATCATTGAAGCTAGAGTGCTCAGCAGTTAAACTTATGACGAGATGTTAACAGGTGGCCTGTATTTTATGGCAGGGAGGTGGGTAACCCTTGCTTGCCCTCTGAGCACTCAATTTGGTTTCAGCTGACTGGATTTCTTTTTTTTTTTTTTTTTTTTTTTGGGGGGGGGGGGGGGGCTTTTGATTACTGTACTTTACTTCTTTCCTTTCCAGCATTTTTGTGATTGTTTGCTGTAGTGGGGATGCTTTGGATTAAGCAAACTTGGCACTTAAAAGTTTCTTTCTTTAACTTTTGGATAATACATCGGAAGGGGAATAATCTTCACTGTCTTATGACAGTGCCCTGAGACAGACTTTCCAATTGTTCAATCCCTTGCGAATTACAGTAAGATGATATTGAGAGGAACAAGCTCTTTCTGATTTGAGACTATTGTAGGATTTGGTGCGCCCCCTTGTGAGCAATGTTTCTGGTTGCGCAGTGTTTGGAATGAAAATCATTGTTTTTCGATTAACACTCGGCTTTTTGTGCACAACCTTTTCTGACTAGTTTGGAAACCCTGCACACCAGACTTTGTGCTTGGCGCACTCCTGATACACGCTCAAGAGTAAACAGAGTTTCGTGTGATCCCATGAATTCTTACCGGGGGAAGAGACAAGTTTAATGTTAGCATACCTCTCATGCACCCTCCCTCTGGGACATGAACACTGCTGGTACCGCACTTATTACGAGGGTCCTGCGTTTGCGAGCAACATCTCTTAACATATTGGGAATGAATGGCTGCACACACGCCTGTGTGCATGGATTAACTCGCCTTTCTCTACTAGACAATCCCTTTTAACTTGAGCCTGTTGTGGCAACGCTTATAGTACTAGCGGTCACCTTGGAGGTTAGTAGCTTTTCATCTAATCCCTTTTCCCTTTCCTGGAGTGCTCATGCCTTAGAGAAAGTAAGGCTCTTCAGTCGGTAATGAAGAACAGATTTTCTCGCAACCCAGAATAGATTCTCAAGCTTCCCGGGGAGATTATCACTCAGGATCCAGACCTGATTGTAGAAGAGTTACTGGGAACAGCCCCTCTCATTCTTGATGCTCTCTAAGGGTAGAGGAACATGAGACGTATTTGTATCTACCCCGCTCTATACTTGCCTGGTCGCTCTCCCCAAGGGGAGAGTTATCTATCTCCTGAACGTATTTACGAAATTTCACGCACATGTTCAATTATCACAAACTTGATATCACTTGTGGTCATTTGAAGCACTTGCCTTCCCAGATTGACAGAGGAGAGCGGATGAATAAGTGTGCCAGGGTGCAACCTCAGCATGTATCCTTTTTATTTGGCAATTTCAAATTGGTGGGAAACTTCTGTATGAGCATCTGTTCATACCTTAAGTTTCACAAGAAGATATTCAAAGCACAAGATTATTTGTTGGAGGTTAATGTCGAGTTGGGAAAGGAGTTGTGGTCCTCTTTTGGATGAAGTAAAGCACCATCATTAGAAAACTTCAAGAAGTTGCAAAGAAACTCTAATCTTGAGGACAGGAGTTGGTGAGGCTCCTGGCTCCCCCTCTTTTTCTTCATCCTCCCTCAACTCTTCCATTGGTTCCAGGTTGAGTTTCTCATCCCTGTGGCTCTTTTTTATTCCCCTGCTACAAATGAGGGATAGCGTCGTACTGGCTGCAACTCCAAGTAGGATACTAAACCTACCAGTCATAGACCTCTCAGCCCTGAGCGAATGTTTTACAATTCTCGTTCAAGGTAGAGACTCCAGACATAGTTAGGCAGGCAATGAGGCCTTTAGACTTCATGATGACATGACGTAAAGGTTGCATACTTTCAGATCCCAATCCAGCCTGCCTCCAGTAAGTAATACTTTTGTCATAATGAGCAGTGTACCAATTCAAAGTTCTTTGCTTTGTTCTCTCAACAGCTCTGCAAGTTTACATGAGAGTTTTTACTCTAGTTTCAACTTAGGCACACACAAACGGCACTCTTCTTTCTGCGTTACCTGAAGGATTGGTTGAACTTGGCAGACTTGGAGGACAACCTTTTTCCCCATCGAGCCAGGTTTCTTTGGTTCTGTCTGTGGATTGTGGGGAACAGAAAGATGTTCCTTCTAGCAGCCAAACAAGTATAGATTTACTCAGTTAGGGACATGGACACAATTGTAGGAAAGTCTTCCCATCATGTGACTGACGAGTACACTTTCAAGAAAAAACTATCCCCTTCATTCAACAGTTCTATCTGCTAGCACAGTCATGACAGAAGTTGCTGAATCATGTGGCCTCCATGGAACGTCTCTTTCAGAACGGTTGTCTCTACCTGCGATCTCGTCAATAGGAGCTGAAGAGAGACAGGCTCCATCCTCTTTCAGTTTTGATTCGGTAGGATTCTAGACTCAACCTGAAATGGTGGCCGGACAAGACGAACCTTTTAAGGGGTCGCCCATTTTGTCATATCCACCAGAACCTGTGTTGTTCGCAGATGCGGTGGTGGAACGATAGGGAGCTCACTTCCTACAACACCTAGTGTCGAGACAATTAATCAACCAAGGGTGTTTATGCCATATCATCATGTTAGAGCTTCGATCGACTCTCCTTTTGAAAGTGAGACATGTATAAACAAACCAGGTAGTACTGTCTCTGCAGTTAGCAGTAGAAATTCTTGAATGGGTCATGATCAACTCGATCTCTCTGACAGCCTGCAAAGAAGAGCAGGGTGGTGGACAAGCTGAGCTGGAAGACGCAGATCAGTGTGTCAGAATGATCATTGCATCCTCAGATAGCAAACACCTCTAAATCAGAAGCTTCTGATATATTGCTCACCAGGTCCAGACCTAGAAGCAGGGTTCAAGGATGCCTTTCAACCCTTGGGCCAGCCTCAGTGTCTATGCTGTTTTGCAGTTCTGCCTGATAAGGAGTGTCTTGAACCGGTTCCTGTCGACTCCCATTCTCAATAAGACTCTAGTAGCCCTGATAGGGCCCAAAGTAGAATGGCACCAGGACATTTTATTACTTCTGGTAGACTCCAAGGGAATCGCCTCCTTTCCTCGATGTATTGTGCCAACTCCATGGACAAATATTCCACTGATCACTGGAATGTTTATAGCTTCATATATGAAGGTTATCCACCATCCCCTATTAGATGAAGACTGTTCATGCAAAGTTGTGCGAGGGATGGCGAGGATACCTCCGGAAGTCGACTTCTGTGTACCAAACCAAGTGTACCATCTTTTGTGTTGCTATTGGAGGGGTGCTTCTCCTTTTGGTGGCCTAGATCCATTGATAGCCAAATTTTTACTTTACCTCCGATGAGAAAAGCTCTGCTCAATATCGGTGGTGAAAGGCTATTGCTCAACCATGAGCCAGGTCTTTAGGCTGAAAGGAGTTGACACTTCTGCTTTGGCAGAAGTCAATATGCTCATATGGTGTTTTAAGTAGTCTTGTCCTCCGATAGAGGTGAGACCACCACCCTACGATGTTACTAAGGTCTTTTGGGCAGTCCTTTAAGACTGCACCATATAAACTGTTAGGGCTTGCCTCAGACAGGAACCATACCCTCAAAATGGTGTTCTTGTTTTAAATGTATGCAGACAATTTGACCTCGCTTGTAGGACCTCTTTGTCAACACAGGGTGAGTTAAGAAAGTGACTAAATCTCCTCTTGACTGAGGGAAGTTATTGACTGTATCCATTTTCCACCCTCACTGTCTGGTCCAGGTAGAGCTCAGGTTAAAGCTCATGATGTCAGAGGAGTAAGCACGACCCTGGCATTCCGTAAGAATTTTTTTTTGTGGTGCAGGTGCTTCAGGCAGGCATCTTTAAAATGGCAGACCACATTTACTTCTATTACCTGTGTGAATCAACCCACAGATTAATCTGGCAAACCCATGGACAAGTATAAGCCTCGTTGTTACTACGCAGAGATTTTCTGCTTTCCATCCTTTATTACATCCATAACTATGCACCTCTCAGAAGGGTCCGAGTTTATGGTAGCCCAGGATAAGTACTGTATCCAGCCAGTTGTAATAAGACTTCCTTCCACATAAGGATAAATCTCCTATGTGAAAGACAAGGGTTTGTATTTGTTCTGGAACAAATGAATATTTGAAAATAATTTGTATTTTTCTTAACTATACAAACATGAGTCTTTTACTCATAATTTTCTGCTGTCACCAATCCTTTAGAAAGTCCCGGCCGCAATCAGAGTGAGTGCTCGTTGAGCAAGGAGGTGAGCGGTGTTTCCCGCTCTCACCCACCTGTTTACACCTCATAATAAAAGTTAACTACTGAGTACTCTAGCTTTGCTGATATCTATTCCTATGTAATTGATTCAGGTTTGTGTTGTTAGGAAAAATATGAATTATCTCAAAATTTGTCATTTTTGTAATGTTGATGCTGTTAACCCTTTTACCCCCAGGCTATTTGGAAATTTCCAACCCTTAACCCCCAGGGGGTTATTTTTTTCCTAGCACATTTTGCAGTATATATTTTTTTAATTGCTCTAAAAGCCTTATTTTTTGTCATAGAGAGGTCAGGTTGGTCTCATTCTCTTGGAAAATGCCTGAATTTTCTCAAAAAATTATCAAGAATATGAAAAAAAAAAAATTTTATAGCATTTTTTTGCAAGGACGTACCGGTACGTCCATGGGGGTAAAGGGATGGCTTTTGTGAAACGTACCAGTACGTCCTTTGGGAGTAAAAGGGTTAATTGTGTGATATCCAAGAATGTGCCAGGTTTGTTATTTTTGTTCGGAATGCTTGAAGAAATCCAATTGTTATGGGAATGTTTGAAGAAATCCAATAGTTGTGCGCAATATGATGAAATAGATGTTGAAATAAACTTATTTTTAGATATTTGCATCAGAAGCCTGCTTAGGCCCCCTTTATAAGCAGAACACCATAAAATGCTGTGTGTGTGCATCACCATAGTTTTAGTGACGTGCTTCAAGACCAGTGATGAGGTTACAAGTACATATGTTCTCTTATACAGGTCAAGGATGGAAGCCTACAAGTTACATTCAAAATGACTGATCCTGCTGGCAACAGTTATCTTCAGAACCTCTATGCACCTGACGACGATCCGGAGATGGAGATCGAAGAGTATGAAAGAAGTTATGAAGAGAATGAAGCTCTGGGAATTAATGATATGAAGACAGAGAATTATGAAGAACAATCTATTGATCCAGGTTCAAGTAGCTTGATATGTAGTTAGGCAGGATTATGGTCACTGTAAGGGAATGCTTTTGTGAAAGTCTTTTCATATTACCCATTCATCTAAGACATCTAATCATTTAGGTTTGTCTACCTACATAGATGAAAAGAGTATTTCATGTTTGCAACGAAATACACCCACTATTGATCTCCATCTTGTCACGAAAAGTAAGTATCCGACTTCAGGTAAAGTGATATTTGAGGTAAAGGAAATCCTCAGTGACATTGAAAAGATCAGAGTTGGTTGACGATCTCATTCCTTTCCTTCTTTACTCCACTTTGTGTCCATCCCTTTCCTCTTCACCTCCCTCTCCCTCATGGTTGTGGACAGGCTCTTATCTGTACCATGTAACATACCAGTATGTGTCCATCTTTAAAGATAAGCAGTGAGGCAAGGAACCTTAATTGCTTAAACATGCATGAGATGAAGAGATGTCTATAAAAGTGGTTTATGAAAGGAAATGAAACAAGATTGGTAAATTGAATGAAACTAGATTCAAGGATGAACCCTGAAATGTTTGGAGTCTCATAACCTATTTCCAACTTGAATAAAAACAAGTATCAAGTTTAAGGTGATTCATTAACAATCACGTTTTACTTGTACATGAATATACCTCGTCCACCATAAAGAGGATTTAATCTACTATTTGAAAAGTACCTAATAAGGATTTTGTTTCCCTAACAGATTTTTTATGTTTATTTAAAATGAACATGATAACTTACTCAAATCTATAAGAACTATCTCTAGTTATCAAATTATTATTTTTTTTATGTATGATCTTGTTTTGAAAATGACGAGGCAAGAAAGCATTTACTTACAGTGATCAATATTGATGCAGACTACTTCTGTACTGAGAATGGCTATCAACATGAAAATTTTGGCTATATTGACTGTAGTAATAAATAGGAAGGATTTATAAATATTCTTCAGCAGAAAGTATGTATGTGTAGCATTGATTGTTGCCTTGAGTTCACTCGATTTTTCGGTGCAACTTTCTCGTGGCATTCGTGTATACACACCTTTTCTGTATGCTGTCTCTTGAGGGGTCTGTTTTCGTCTCACTCGCCCCTCTTAGAATGTGTCGAGAATTGTGAAATTAGTTATACAGTGCTCTATAATAGATCATATAAGTACAGTACATAATAATCTTTCTTCTGTATAATGCACTATAACATGCAGGTACTATACTTCCTAATATTTATGGTCTAAATGGCAGAGTAGCTTGCATACAAGATTGTATGTGTTTGTTTCACTTTCGTATTAAACTGTCTGCTTTGGCTGTTAATTAAAATCCTTATTGCATTATTTAAAAGGAGCCTAAATTCTTATGAAATATATGTAAAGGCCTTGAAATTGCACTAGCAGCTTTTAAATGCTAGAATATCTCTTTTTGTCAACAATAAGTAGGTGCAAAAAATAAGAATCAAGTAGACTTTCAATTATATTAAAAAGTAAGTTGACAAAATAACTGATAAGTTCATAAATGCATTGAAAAATACAGAAAATAAATAAATAAAAGCAGGCACAACTAAATAACTATAGACAATTGTGCTTAATCTTCCCTTTCCAGCTAAGGATATCTGACAAAGTGTGTAAGGTTGTAGTACATTGGGATAACCTTACAGCCACCCAGTTAAGCATTATATTATTGAAATAGGGGTATACTGATAATTTGATATAATTTAATGTTCTTAAAATAGGTTTGTTATTAAATGATAAAAATTTTCTCCCCATTTTGTGATATTTTTTTGTGTTAAAAGTGAATATAAAGAGCCATTATGTTACTGTTCCATGTTGACAGCGATCTCAGGGTACCATCATCAGGACCTTCGATTCCGTTTTCCGATTCCGATTCCAGGTTTATTTCAGCTGTTACATTATTCATTATTTATGGTCTGGATAAATTGGCAAGGACTTAGTATGTAGTAGGAAAAACTACAGTATATTGTTGTGGCTATTATATGAAATATTTGAATTCTAAATAGATGATCTATTGCCTTAACATTTGCAGTTTCTGAGCTTATGGCTGATAAGTTGAATTTATCAGATATTGCTGCAAGATCAATGATTTTGACTTGTGAATTTAAGTATAGTTATTTTGTAAAAGATGTGTTTTTCCCAAATTCACAGTATTCAAGAAATATAATGGTCAGGGAAATTTTTCATGTGTTACCAGTGATGGGCTAAATTTGTTTTTTGTTGTGGGCTGTTAGTGAATGAATTGATATGGGAAATTTAAAGGAGCTTTGATGCATGAGATGTTTTCATTATTTTTAATCGGGTTGTAGGAAATAACTTTCATGATGGAATATTATTTTAATACTTTTAACTATACAGGTATTACTTTTTTATGTTTGTTTATCAACAGCTTATTATAAGTAAAACTTATGTAATTAAGAAGTTCTTAATTTGAATGTAGTTTCCTTTGAGCAAGATGTTCCTATGTGCATTAGTTATAATGAATAAATCCTTACAATATACAAGTTTTTTATTTCAATTATACTATAGTGCTTGATGTATGGTGCATCCTAGTTTAGTCATTCAGTGGAAGTTCCGATTCTGACATAGAAGGACTAGCAATATATGAATTTTGATATTGGACAACATAATGCATCAGTTAATCAAATATTTTTCCATAAATAGTATGACATACCGTATGAAGGTTTGTATGGGAGTTTCTTTGATGTCAGTGATCTAAATGGACAAATCTCAAAGGATGGTCTTGGTAGATTCCCAGAATAACCACAGATGGTAGGTTCTTGACATTTCAAGAAACCAAGAGACACTAACAAGTAATTTTCTGTTATGAAAGGCCCTCATTGAGTCTTCCACCATACTACTTACTGTTGGCAAGGCAATTATGTTGGGAGATTGACACAAGATCCATAGTGTAGGTGAAATTCATCACACCGTCTTTGTTATAACAGAATTACTACGTAATATAATGTGATGTGATCCTTCACACCTTGATAAAACTACGAATTCTGAAATTAGTTTTGTTAATAGCTAACTACAACCCTAGTTGGAAAAGGGTCCTATAATCCCAAGGGCTCCAAACAAGGAAAATAGCCCAGTGAGGAAAGGAAATAAGAAACTGACAGAATAGTGTGTTTGAGTGTACTCTCAAGTAACAGCTTTAACTCAACACAGTGAAAGACTATGGTTCAGAGGCTATGGCACTACACAAAACTAGAGAACAATGGTTTGATTTTGGAGTGTCCTAGAAAAGCTGCTTTACATAACTAAATAAAGAGTCTTCTAACCATACCAAGAGGAAAGTAGCCACTGAACAATTCCAGTGCAGTAGTTAACCCCTGGAGTGAAGAAGAATTTTTCAGTCATAGTGTTGTCAGATGTATGAGAATATGTAAAGAATAGGCCAGACTATTCGGTGTATGTACAGGCAAAGGAAAAATGACCCGTAACTAGAGAGGGATCCAATGTCGTGCTGTCTGGCCAGAAGGACCCAATAACTCTACCAGTAGTATCTCAACAGTTGGTTGGTGCCTTGGCTAATCTACTACCTCAAATAGAGCGGTTTCTTTTTAATCTCTTCTAGTGTTCTTCTGTTGCCAATTCAAAATTATATCAATTCATCCATATTGAATATCATATGTAAAACACTGAAATATACTGAGACCCAAAATACTATTTAAAGTTTGTTTTAAAAAGTTTGATAAGAAAACAGAAAATCTCTAGTTTAGGCAACATGACATATTTTTTATGATGGCACCTTCATTGAATTTTATTTTACCAGATATCTTGGTACTCATACAGTACAGTACTTGGCTAAAGTAATTAAAACCAAGGATTTATTATTCTTTTTTTGCCACAGCAGACTGTCAATTGATAAATTAATAACATATAATTGTATTGATATAACCATGATCTTTTTTTCATGCAGCAGCCATCCTATAATGGTGTGAGAGGTAATGGAAAGGCAAACAGTTTTTTCAAGAAATTTATTTATCCTATTCCATTTGAGACTTTCTCTCATGTACCAAGGAGACATCACTGATCTTCCAGCTGAATTATTATTATTACTATTCAAGCTACAACCCTAGTTGGAAAAGCAAGATGCTATAAGCCCAAGGGCTCCAACAGGGAAAAATAGCCCAGTGAGGAAAGGAAATAAGGAAATAAATAAATGAAGAGAACAAATTAACAATAAATCATTCTAATAAAAGTAACAACGTCAAAACAAACATGTCATATATAAACTATTAACAACATCAAAAACAAATATGTCATAAATAAACTATAAAAAGACTCATGTCCGCCTGGTCAACAAAAAAGCATTTGCTCCAACTTTGAACTTTTGAAGTTCTACTGATTCAACTACCCGATTAGGAAGATCATTCCACAACTTGGTAACAGCTGGAATAAAACTTCTAGAGTACTGCGTAGTATTGAGCCTCATGATGGAGAAGGCCTGGCTATTAGAATTAACTGCCTGCCTAGTATTACGAACAGGATAGAATTGTCCAGGGAGATCTGAATGTTAAGGATGGTCAGAGTTATGAAAAATCTTATGCAACATGCATAATGAACTAATTGAACGACAGTGCCAGAGATTAATGTCTAGATCTGGTTACAACCAGAAAATGTAAATTACAAAATCATCTCTCCCATAAGTGTAAAAAATATTCCACTGAGATTTGAAGCTACCCTGTGTCGTCTGAGAATTAGCTGTAGTTGTTTAGGCAACTGCAGCCATTCTGTACCAACTGTCTGTTTTGTGGACTGTATAAGACTTGCTAGCCTCCTGGCTAGTAGAGTGGTAACGTATTCGCGTGGCAGCAGATCGATCCTAGCCATGGACTGTAAGTTTAAGCTGTTTATTAGTGAGGCCACTGCTGTGGTTGGGCACCACCGTGGGAGGTTGGGCTTACCCGGCTTACGTTCTGGAAGCATCTATTCTGATGAAACTAGAACTGAAATCTGACACCTTTACCTTACATTTAGTTGAGTGTTCCAGTCTTTGTGTTCTTAGAATGAATTTGCTCTCCAAAGGTTCTGATGGTGATAGAAAGAGGGAGTGAAGTTAAATCATTTTTTTAAATTTTAGGAGATAACTGTACTGGCATTATACAATTCTTTTATAATGTCCTTTCATGTTACTATGTAATGTATTATCTGAACAGTTTGATTTAGTTAGAAAATTTAAGTTTTCATTTAATTTGAAATGACATTTTATAGCTAGATGAAGGGCTATTTTACAATAGCGTAGGTGAAGTCATTTTGAAAATTTTAGTTTTCAATATTAAACTTACCCGATAATCATGTAGCTGTCAACTCCGTTGCCCGACAGAATTCTACGGGAGGGATACGCCAGCTATCACTATACTAGAAGGGGGTGTACTCACAAGCGCCACCTGTGGCCAGGTACTACAGTACTTGTTGTTGACGCCACCTCACTTTTTCCTCTGTCGTGCTTCCGGCAAGACGTTCTTGGATACGCTTATGATTTTGGAGTATTGTTCACGGTTTGGTGAAGTATTTCTCTAAAATTTGCAGCTATTCGCTATACTGGAAACTTCTATATTAGCTTAGTTAGCTTTTGGAATTAATTTGATTAATTATGGTGACGAAGAGAGTATGAACTCTCTTTCACCTTTAAATGGCCGACCCTTCCCTTAGACGGAAGTGTTGGTGTCTAAGAGAGTATAGACTCTCTTTCTTAATTTTGCTTAACAAAAGTTATAGATTTTTTTTTTATATCTCTCCGCCTTTTATAGGCCTCTTCGATTAACTTCCTTTTATTATAAACTTATTAAAATTAATTTTTCAATATTAAACTTACCCGATAATCATGTAGCTGTCAACTCCGTTGCCCGACAGAATTCTATGGAGGGATACGCCAGCTATCACAATACTAGATGGGGGTGTACTTACCAGCGCCACCTGTGGCCAGGTACTATAGTACTTCTTGTTGACACCTCCTCAATTTTTCCTCTGTCGTGCTTCCGGCAAGACGTTCTGGGATACGCTTATGATCTTCGAGTATTTTCACGGCTAATTGGTGAAGTATTCTCTCAGATTTCGGCTGTCGCTTTACTGGAAACCTTCTTATATTAGCTTAGATAGCTTTTATATAGTCCTGATTAACGGTTAACGATCTTTTGCTTGATTTTGGAACCCCCCTTGGCTAACTCTTTGGATTCAAGATGTCTGACATTTCGCAAGCCCCCACCCATAGACGATGTAGGTCTTGTAATAGGCGTATTCCGAAGGCCTCGGTAGATCCTCACACCGCTTGTTCTGAATGTAGGGACAGGCCCTGTCAGTTAGAAAATCGATGTGAGGAATGCGCCGGACTTTCGGAACTTGAATTTGTCCGTCTTTTGAAATATTCAACTAAGTTAGAGAGAGGTAGAGTTAGGAGGAGTTCTTCTCACTCTTCACTTTTTTCCTCACCTCATGATCCCCTACCTTTTCCTACCCCTGTAGTGGCTACCCCAGAACCTACTATTTGCCCTCAGCCTGATATGTCTGTTGTTTTGCGTGCTATTCAGGCCTTAGGCGATAAAGTAGAGTCAGTGGTAAGTGATCATAAGTCTCTTATGGCCGAAGTCAAGGAACTTAAGGTCAAGAGTGCAGTGGGTGGAATTAGTGCCAGTGCTGTGACGAGTGCTAGTGTCAGTGCAGTGCCAAGTGCTAGTGTCAGTGTCAGTGTGGTGCGTGAGGATACTTCTGTGCGTGCCAGTCGTCCTCCCAGTCCGGGACCTCTTGCAAGCTCCCAAGCCCAGGGGAGAAGCAATGTCGAAGGGCAAAAGGGTTCGGCAGGCCTTGATCGGCGCACAGAAGTATCCTCGGTGGTTGCGGGCGTGTCTTCCAGAGACCGTCACTCCCACCTGCAGACGATTGAGCCCGTCTTTTTCTCGTCCGCTGATCAATTGTCAGGGAAGAAACGCTGGACTCAGGTCTCTAGACCACTCAAACGCAGAGTCCAGTCCGCGAGTGCTCAGCCAGGCTGCAGTCATTGGCTCAGCTCTGACTCGCCGCAGTCATCAGTCGACTGCACTCCGCCCAAGAGGAGTAAGGTTCTGCCACAACAGAGCTCTACTGTTAAGGCTTTACCTCAGCCTACTGTAGTTTCTGCCGACCCCAAGTGGACTCTACTACAGTCCATGCAAGCACAGCTTTCGGACTTGATGCGTGAGTGTCGGGCTGAGAATGTTGCGCCTCCGCCTCCGCCTGCACTCTCTCCGCCTGCGCTTGCTCCGCCTGCGCTCGCTCCGCCTGATCGCAGCACCACCTGCCAGGCGTACGATGTTGAGCCACGTTCTGAGTTTGCTGTTCCCAGTGGTGTACAGCCTCCGCCTTCCTTAAGGCAACCTCTACAATGGGATCAGGAGGATTATACCTCTCTTCCTCCGCTTCCACTTGCTGCTCCACCAGTGATGCAACACTCGGTTGAGGTACAACAACCTCTCCCGTCCATGAGTCAGTCTCCTCAGCTCTCGCTGCAGCGAGCTCAACCCTCCACAAGGCAAGCACCACAACACCTTAGCCTTGCGCCTCAGGAGCCTCAGCTTGCGAGACATTTACCACGTTCTGCGCAGCCTCTACCTCATCGCGCTCCGCTCACACCGCAGGAACAGGAACTTGCTACTCCGCTTCCGCCAACCGCTCAGCAAGCGCAACCCTTGGGTTCAGCCACTCATGCCAGGAGTCAGCCTCCTCCACCCATGCGCCTTCCTTCTGCTTCGTCTTTTGTTCAGCCTTTGCAGTCTGAGCCTCAGGTTTTCCCTCAACAGATTCTTGAAGAGGAAACCACTAATATTGTTGTTCCTGCTCGTTTTGACTCTGCTGTTCAGCACACTTGTCCGATCTCTTCGCTACACTCTGGTGATGAGGCGTCTGATGATGAGGCGGCACACCTGGATCCCTCGTCAGACGTGGATGAATCCAAGCCTTCTCCACAGTCTATTGACTTTCGTAAGGTCTTGGCTCTGCTTAGGGAGGTTTACCCAGACCACTTTGTCTCTGCTATTCCCCGCTCTCCACCATCTGAGTTTTCGCTGGGCATGCAGCCAGCTAAGTCCACCTATACTAAGCTAGTCCTAGCAAGGTCCTCTAAGAGAGCGTTAAGGATCTTAGGGGAGTGGCTGCAGACTAAGCAACACCTTGGCAAAACTTCTTTCATGTTTCCTCCGACTAAGCTCACTTCGAAAGCGAGCGTTTGGTATGCCACAGGAGAGGAACCAGGCTTGGGAGTACCTGCCTCTGCCCAGGCTGACTTCTCAAGTCTGGTAGACTCGCCTCGGAGAACTGCAATGAGGCGCTCTAAGGTTTGCTGGACCTTCTCAGACCTTGATCACTTCTTGAAGGGAGTATTTAGAGCATTTGAGATGTTCAACTTTCTAGACTGGTGCCTGGGGGCCCTCAGCAAGAAGACCTCCCCTGCGGACAAGGATTCTGCCATGCTATTAATGTCCTGCATGGATAAGGCCATTAGAGATGGATCTGGTGAGCTTGCGTCGATGTTTGTATCAGGGGTTCTGAAGAAAAGGGAACAGCTGTGTACCTTCCTTTCCTCCAGCATTACACCTTGTCAAAGGTCACAACTCCTTTTCGCTCCGCTCTCGAAGTTCCTCTTCCCCGAAGAGCTGGTTAAGGACTTGTCTGCTGCCCTGATACAAAAGGACACACATGATCTTGTAGCCTCATCGGCTCGTAAGTCTAAGGTTGCTACCTCAGTCCCCAGGACTTATCGCACCCCAGTGGCTGATACCCCTGCTACGAGGTTCATACCGCCCTTTCGTGGTAGAGCCCCCAGCCGAGGAAGCTCCCGTCCAGACTCTTCCAGGAGCAAGTCTAGGAAAGGCTCCAAGACCTCTAAAGGAAAAAACTGACTCTCCGCATCTCCAGACAGCAGTAGGAGCCAGACTCAAGAGCTTCTGGCAAGCCTGGGAAAAGAGAGGTGCAGACGCCCAGTCTGTCAGTTGGCTGAGGGAGGGTTACAGGATTCCATTCTGCCTCAAACCACCTCTGACCACATCTCCCATCAACCTCTCTCCCAACTACAAAGAAGAGGACAAGAGGCTAGCGTTGCACCAGGAGGTGTCGCTACTTGTGCAGAAGAAGGCAGTGGTTATAGTCCGGGACCATCAATCCCCGGGCTTCTACAACCGTCTCTTTCTAGTGGCCAAGAAGACAGGAGGTTGGAGACCGGTGCTGGACGTCAGCGCGCTCAACGCGTATGTCACCAAGCAGACGTTCACGATGGAGACGACGAAGTCGGTCCTAGCAGCGGTCAGGCAGGAGGACTGGATGGTCTCGTTGGACTTGAAAGATGCCTACTTTCACGTTCCTATTCATCCAGACTCCCAACCTTTCCTGAGATTCGTTTTTGGAAAGGTTGTCTACCAATTCCAAGCCCTGTGTTTTGGCCTAAGCACAGCTCCTATGGTGTTCACGCATCTGATGAGGAATATAGCAAAATTCCTCCACTTATCGGACATCAGAGCCTCCCTCTACTTAGACGACTGGCTGTTGAGAGCCTCCACGAGTCGTCGCTGTCTGGAGAGTCTCAACTGGACTTTGGACTTAATCAGAGAACTGGGTCTGTTAGTCAACATAGAAAAGTCTCAGCTCATTCCCTCCCAATCCATTGTGTACCTGGGAATGGAGATTCGGAGTCAGGATTTTCGGGCTTTTCCATCGGCCCCCAGGATAAGCCAAGCTCTAGAGTGCATCATGAGCATGCTGAAGAGGAGCAGTTGCTCGGTGAGACAGTGGATGAGTCTCACAGGGACCCTTTCATCACTGGCCCTGTTCGTCGAGCTAGGGAGACTCCACCTCCGCCCTCTTCAATTCCATCTTGCAGCTCATTGGGACAAGGGTTTGACTCTCGAAGCAGTCTCTATCCCAGTCACCCAAGAGATGAAGACCACTCTCTTGTGGTGGAAGAACAATCTCCTTCTCAGGGAGGGCCTATCGTTGGCTATTCAGACCCCCAATCTTCATCTCTTCTCAGATGCATCGGACTCGGGCTGGGGTGCGACCTTGAACGGACGGGAATGCTCGGGAACGTGGAACGAGGAACAGGGAATGCTCCACATCAACTGCAAGGAGCTACTAGCAGTTCATTTAGCCCTGCTGAACTTCAAGTCCCTCCTGCTAGGCAAAGTGGTGGAGGTGAACTCAGACAACACCACAGCCTTGGCTTACATCTCCAAGCAAGGAGGGACCCATTCGAGGAGCCTATACGAGATCGCAAGGGACCTCCTCATTTGGTCAAGAGGTCTAAACCTCACTTTGGTCACGAGGTTCATTCAGGGCAATATGAACGTCTCAGCAGATCGCCTAAGCAGAAGGAATCAGGTCATTCCCACGGAATGGACCCTCCACAAGAGTGTGTGCAACAGACTTTGGACCTTGTGGGGTCAACCTACCATAGATCTGTTTGCCACCTCCATAACCAAGAGACTTCCGCTGTACTGTTCCCCAGTTCCAGACCCTGCAGCAGTTCATGTGGATGCTTTTCTACTGAACTGGTCCCATCTCGACCTTTACGCATTCCCACCGTTCAAGATAATAAACAAAGTTCTGCAGAAATTCATCTCGCACGAAGGGACACGGCTGACGCTGGTTGCTCCCCTTTGGCCTGCAAGAGAATGGTTCACAGAGGTACTTCAATGGCTAGTCGACATCCCCAGGACTCTACCTCTAAGAGTGGACCTTCTACGTCAACCTCACGTAGACAGGTTGCACCCAAACCTCCACGCTCTTCGGCTGACTGCCTTCAGACTGTCGAAAGATTCGCTAGAGCTAGAGGCTTTTCGAAGGAGGCAGCCAGTGCGATTGCCAGAGCAAGAAGGGTTTCCACTCGTAGAGTCTACCAATCTAAGTGGGAAGTCTTCCGGAGCTGGTGTAGAGCCAATTCAGTATCCTCTACCAATACCTCTGTGACCCAAATAGCTGACTTCCTTTTACATCTTAGGAATGAGAGATCCCTTTCAGCCCCTACGATTAAAGGGTATAGGAGTATGTTGGCTTCAGTTCTCCGCCACAGAGGTTTGGACCTTTCTTCCAACAAGGACCTTCAAGACATCCTTAAGTCTTTTGAGACGTCTAAAGAGCGTCGTCTATCCACTCCAGGCTGGAACCTAGACGTAGTCTTAAGGTTCCTTATGTCACCTAGGTTCGAACCTCTCCAGTCAGCTTCCTTCAAGGACCTTACCCTCAAGACTCTTTTTCTCGTCTGCCTTGCAACAGCTAAGAGAGTCAGTGAGGTTCATGCCTTCAGCAAGAACATTGGTTTCACGACCGAATCTGCAACATGTTCTTTTCAGCTCGGATTCCTAGCAAAGAACGAACTTCCTTCACGTCCTTGGCCTAGATCGTTTGAAATACCTAGCCTCTCCAACATGGTAGGTAACGAACTAGAGAGAGTTCTTTGCCCTGTCAGAGCTCTCAAGTATTATCTTAAGAGGTCTAAACCTATTCGAGGACAGTCAGAAGCCTTATGGTGTGCCATCAAGAAACCGTCGAGGCCCATGTCCAAGAACGGGGTTTCGTATTATATAAGGCTTCTGATTAGAGAAGCCCATTCTCACTTAAAGGAGGAAGACCTTGCATTGCTGAAGGTAAGGACCCACGAAGTAAGAGCCGTAGCTACTTCGATGGCCTTTAATAAAAACCGTTCTCTGCAGAGCATAATGGATGCAACCTATTGGAGGAGCAAGTCAGTGTTTGCATCATTTTATCTTAAAGATGTCCAGTCTCTTTACGAGAACTGCTACACCCTGGGACCATTCGTAGCAGCGAGTGCAGTAGTAGGTGAGGGCTCAGCCACTACATTCCCTTAATCCCATAACCTTTTTTAACCTTTCTCTTGAATGCTTTTATTGTTGTTTTTATGGTTGTTACGGTAGGCTAAGAAGCCTTCCGCATCCTTTTGATTTGGCGGGTGGTCTATTCATTCTTGAGAAGCGCCTGGGTTAGAGGTTGTGTAGAGGTCCTTTAGTAGGGGTTGCAACCCTATATACTTTAGCACCTTTGAGTTGATTCAGCCTCCAAGAGGAACGCTGCGCTCAGTAAGGAAGACGAACTTAAAAAAGAGGCAGAGTAACGGTTCAATTCGACTTCCTTACCAGGTACTTATTATTTCATTGTTATTTGAGATAACTGTTATATGAAATATGGGATACTTAGCTATCCTTTAATCTTGTACACTGGTTTTCACCCACCCCCCTGGGTGTGAATCAGCTACATGATTATCGGGTAAGTTTAATATTGAAAAATGTTATTTTTATTAGTAAAATAAATTTTTGAATATACTTACCCGATAATCATGATTTAATCGACCCTCCCTTCCTCCCCATAGAGAACCAGTGGACCGAGGAAAAATTGAGGAGGTGTCAACAAGAAGTACTATAGTACCTGGCCACAGGTGGCGCTGGTAAGTACACCCCCTTCTAGTATTGTGATAGCTGGCGTATCCCTCCATAGAATTCTGTCGGGAAACGGAGTTGACAGCTACATGATTATCGGGTAAGTATATTCAAAAATTTATTTTACTAATAAAAATAACATTTTTATATTTGTTTATATTCGACCTTTCCTAATAGTAGGCGGTCTTTTCTTGGTACCGAAGTTAATTAACATTGAGCCCGTCATTTCGGTTTTACCTGTTAACATATTATGCTATTTTAATGTTTTTTGAAAGAATTTCTTTGATAGTCTCGTACTGTTTTCAAAGTTGAACTAACGTTTTGTTTTGTCTCTGCAGTTGTTGACGTTCAGAACGTTCAACTTGCGCTCTATCGTTACGATAGAGAGAGAATTTTCACGGTGTCACGTTGCAGTAAGAGTAACCGTGTCTAGCGTTTTGTTCATTCTTTCTTAACTTAATGGTTTTAATTCTTATAAAGGAACTTTTCATTTTGGGAAATATTTCAGTTTTTTCCTTTAACAATAATATGTTTTAACGATATATATGATTGGGCTCTTCTCTCAGGTTCTAAGTCAAGAGAGAGAGAGAGAGAGAGAGAGATAGAGACGGAGGGAGAAAGAGGAGGATAAACGTTTCATTCAAGCGAGTAACGTTGTTATCGTTTTTGCTCTTCTCCCTAGTCTCTTTAGGGGAAGAAGGTAAACGTTTCTAGAGTGATCTAGTGTTTAGTCTCTTTCCAGCCACTGAATTATTTATCTTTCATTAGATTTTTCTGTTACATTGTAATTCTGTTTTCGCAATTACTGTACTAACTTTTGAGAAAGGATAGAATTGCGTGTTTCAGGTACAAACCACTTAAAGTTTCGAGTTCAGTGAAATAAGTGCAAACAGAAAATCAAAGTGATAAGTGATTAGCGCAAAGTGTGTCAGTGTTGTGCGTGAGGGTACTTCTGTGCGTGCCAGTCGTCCTCCCAGTCCGGGACCTCTTGCAAGCTCCCAAGCCCAGGGGAGAAGCAATGTCGAAGGGCAAAAGGGTTCGGCAGGCCTTGATCGGCGCACAGAAGTATCCTCGGTGGTTGCGGGCGTGTCTTACAGAGACCGTCACTCCCACCCGCAGACGATTGAGCCCTTATTTTGCTCGTCTGCAGAAGAAATTTCGGGGAGAAAACGCTGGTCTCAGGTCTCAAGACCTCTTAAACGTAAAGTCCAGACCTATGCCAGACGTACGAAGTTAGAGTTCAACAACCCGGATGCAGTCATTGGGTTAGCTCTGACTCGCCGCAGTCATCAGTTGAATGCACTCCGCCTAAGAGGAGTAAGGTTCTGCCGCAACAGATCTCTGCTGTTAAGGCTTTACCTCAGCAGACCTTAGTGTCTGCCGACCCCAAGTTGACTCTACTGCAGTCCATGCAGTCACAACTTACGGTCTTGATGCGTGAGTGTCAGGCTGAGAAGGTTGCGCCTCCTCCTGCGCTCGCTCCGCCTGACCGCAGTACTGCCTGCCAGGCGTACGATGTTGAGCCACGTTCTGAGTTTACTGTTTCCAGTGGTGTGCAGCTCCCTCCGCCTTCCTTAAGGCAACCTCAGCAATGGGAACAGGAGGCTTATACCTCTCTTCCTCCGCTTCCACTTGCTGTTCCACCAGTGAGGCAACACTCGCTTGAGGTACAACAACCTCTCCCATCCATGAGTCAGTCTCCTCAGCTCTCGCTGCAGCGAGCTCAACCCTCCTCAAGGCAAGCACCTCAACACCTTAGCCTTGCGCCTCAGGAGCCTCAACTTGCGAGACTTTTACTGCGTTCTGCGCAGCCACTACCTTATCGCTCTCAGCTCACACCGCAGGAACCTCAACTCGTTCCTCAGGAACTTGCTACTGCGCATCCGCCAACCACTCAGCAAGCGCAACCCTTGAGTTCAGCCACTCATGCCAGGAGTCAGCCTCCTCCACCCATGCGCCTACCTTCTGCTACTTCTTTTGATCAGCCTTTGCAGACTGAGCCTCAGGTGTTCCCTCAACAGAGTCTTGAAGAGGAAACCACAACTATTGTTGTTCCAGCTCGTTCTGACTCTGCTGTTCAGCATACCTTACCTCCATTTTCAAACATTATGATAATGGAGGTTATTTGTATTACTTATATAAAAATATATTTGTATTCCTTGCAATATATTTTTAACAATATCGCAAAATATGGCAAAAATATCTTCAAAACAAAAATGAATCATGAGTTATGAATGTAAGGTAAATATTATGTTGATATTAAAACCCCATGCAAGCATGCATAAAGCACTCTAGCACTGGTCATGGAATTTCTGAGAATGTTAAACACCATGCACACGCTCTGCTTACCTTACAGCATGCTCTACATACAGCATGCTCTGCATACAGCATGCTCTGCATACAGCATGCTCTGCATACAGCATGCTCTGCATACAGCATGCTCTGCATTCAGCATGCTCTGCATACAACATGCTCTGCATACAGCATGCTCTGCATACAGCATGCTCTGCATACAACATGCTCTGCATACAGCATGCTCTGCATTCAGCATGCTCTGCATACAACATGCTCTGCATACAGCATGCTCTGCATTCAGCATGCTCTGCATACAACATGCTCTACATACAGCATGCTCTGCATACAGCATACTCTGCATACCTTACCGCATGCTTCTCAGTCACACATCTTTGGTTGTTGCCAACTCACTAGACTGTCAAGCAGTTTCATAACGTTGCCTTCTAGTCTGCTGCTTTTGCACCAGTGAAACCCTCACTGAGAGAACTTAGCTTTTCTCGGATATGGTCCCTGTAGATGAGAAAGTGCTTTTCTCCCTCCTTCTGATATTCCCTTGAGGACTCTGTCATTTGGAGGGAGCCTTTTAGCTGCGTAGCCTCCTATGGACTTTTATTTAAGCATAACATGCTTCCAGGGAAGGTAATGGTTCCACTTCAGTCGCTAATCCCGTCTGTTACCACACCTGCTCCCATAGACCTTGAGCTGTGTTGCAAGACATGCAGTCCAAGCTTAGTCCTTGTTAGAGGTTTTTTTGTTTACGGAGTCAATGTGTCACGGGGAAGACGTTCAACAACCAGCAGAAGTGACTTGTTGTAACGCAGTGCGGCAACCTCAGCAACCCGATAAGGAGTTGTCTGTACGACCCAGACAGTCTAGACAGATTCGGGTTGTCACTGTACTTCCTCGCTTGCCCATGGTTGACAGTTCACAGACTGTGCAGCAGTACCATGATCTTGTGTCCGGCTCCGTCAGACGACTGGCTTTTAAGAGCTCCCACAAGTCGTCGCGGTCTGGAGATTCTCAAATGGACTATGGATCTGACCAAGGAACTGGGCCTCCTGGTCAATTTTGAGGAGTCTCAGCTCGTCCCATCCCAGACCATTGTCTCCTTGGGTATGGATCTTCAGAGTCGAGCTTTTCGGGCTTTTCCGTCGGCCCCAAGGATCTTCCAAGCCCTAGAATGCATCCAGAGCATGCTGAGAAGGAACCGATGCTCAGTCAGGTAGTGGATGAGTCTAACAGGGACACTTTCATCGCTGGCCCTGTTCATCGTGTTAGGGAGACTCCACCTCCCCCCCCTTCAGTATCATCTAGCTGCTCACTGGATAAAGGACATGACGCTAGAGACGGTCTCAGTTCCTGTTTCCGAAGAGAGGAGGTCTTCTCTCGCGTGGTGTAAGAACAGCTTTCTTCTCAAGGAAGTCTACCTTTGGCTGTTCAGAAACACGACCGCCGTCTCCTCTCGGACGCATCAGACACGGGCTGGGGTGCGACTTTGGACGGACAAGAATGCTCGGGAACATGGAATCAGGAGCAAAGGACACTTCACATCAATTGCAAGGAGTTGTTGGCGGTTATTCTGGCCTTGATAAACTTCAAGTCCCTCCAGCTTAACAAAGTGGTGGAGGTGGACTCTGACAACACCACAGCCCTGGCTTACATCTTCAAGCAGGGAGGGACTCTTTCGTGGAAGTTGTTCTAGATCGCAAGGGACCTCCTCATCTGGTCTAAAGATCGAAAGCTAACTGGTAACGAGGTTCATTCAGGGCGGTATGAATGTCATGGCAGATCACCTCAGCCGGAAGGGTCAGGTCATCCCCACAGAGTGGACCCTTCTCAAGAATGTTTGCAGCAGACTTTGGGCCCTGTGGGGTCAGCCAACCATAGATCTGTTCGCTACCTCGATAACCTAGAGACTCCTGTTGTATTGTTCTCCGATTCCAGACCCAGCAGCAGTTCACGTGGATGCTTTTCTGCTGGATTGGTTCCATCTCGACCTGTATGCATTCCCGCCGTTCAAGATTGTCAACAGGGTACTTCAGAAGTTCTCCTCTCGCAAAGGGACACGGCTGACGTTGGTTGGCTCCGCTCTGGCCCGCGAGAGAATGGTTCTTAGAGGTACTGCAATGGCTGGTCGACATTCCCAGGACTCTTCCTCTAGGAGTGAACCTTCTAAGTCTACCTCACGTAAAGAAGGTACACCCAATCCTCCACGCTCTTCGTCTGACTGCTTTCAGACTTTCGAAAGACTCTCAAGAGCTAGGGGCTTTTCGAAGGAGGCAGCCAGAGCGATTGCCAAAGCAAGGAGAACATCCACTCTCAGAATCTATCAGTCTCAAGGGGAAGTCTTCCGTAGCTGGTACAAGACCAATGCAGTTTCCTCAACCAGTACCACTGTAACCCAGATTGCTGACTTCCTGTTATATCTAAGGAAAGTAAGATCCCTTTCAGCTCCTACGATCAAGGGTTACAGAAGTATGTTGGCAGCGGTTTTCCGCCACAGAGGCTTGGATCTTTCCACCAACAAAGATCTACAGGACCTCCCTAGGTCTTTTGAGACCTCAAAGGAACGTCGGTTGTCCACTCCAGGCTGGAATCTAGACGTGGTCCTAAGGTTCCTTATGTCATCAAGATTTGAACCTCTCCAATCAGCCTCTTTTTAGGACCTCACATTAAAAACTCTTTTCCTCGTGTGCTTGACAACAGCTAAAAGAGTAAGTGAGATCCACGCCTTCAGCAGGATCATTGTTTTCACATCTGAAACGGCTACATGTTCCTTGCAGCTCGGTTTTTGCTAAACGAGCTTCCTTCACGTCCTTGGCCTAAGTCGTTCGAGATTCCAAGCCTGTCCAACTTGGTGGGGAATGAACTGAAGAGAGTACTTTGCCCAGTTAGAGCTCTTAGGTACTATCTAAAAAGGTCTTTACCTTTACAAGGACAATCAGAAGCCTTATAGTTTGCTATCAAGAAACCTTCTTTTCCAAGTTCTAAGAACTCAGTTTCTTACTATTCAGGCTTCTGATTAGAGAAACACATTCTCATCTGAAGGAAGAAGACCTTGCTTTGCTGAAGGTAAGGACACATGAAGTGGGAGCTGTGGCTACTTCAGTGGCCTTCAAACAGAGCCATTCTCTGCAGAGTGTTATGGATGCAACCTATTGGAGAAGCAAGTCAGTGTTCGCATCATTCTATCTCAAAGATGTCCAGTCTCTTTACGAGTACTGCTACACCCTGGGACCATTCGTAGCAACGAATGCAGTAGTAGGCGAGGGCTCAGCCACTACATTCCCATAATCCCATAACCTTTTAACCTTTCTCTTGAATACTTTTTATGGGTTGTACGGTCGGCTAAGAAGCCTTCCACATCCTTGTTGATTTGGCGGGTGGTCAATTCTTTCTTGAGAAGCGCCGAAGTTAAAGGTTGTGATGAGGTCCTTTAGTATGGGTTGCAGCCCTGTATACTTTAGCACCTTTGAGTTGATTCAGCCTTCCAAGAGGAACGCTGCGCTCAGTAAGGAAGACGATCTTATTAAAGGCAGAGTAACGGTTCAAGTCGACTTCCTTACCAGGTACTTATTATTTCATTGTTATTGTGGATAACTGATTATATGAAATACGGGATACTTAGCTATCCTTTAGTCTTGTACACTGGTTTTTCACCCACCCCCCTGGGTGTGAATCAGCTACATGATTATCGGGTAAGTTTAATATTGAAAAATGTTATTTTCATTAGTAAAATAAATTTTTGAATATACTTACCCGATAATCATGATTTAATTGACCCACCCTTCCTCCCCATAGAGAACCAGTGGACCGAGGAAAAAGTGAGGTGGCGTCAACAACAAGTACTGTAGTACCTGGCCACAGGTGGCGCTTGTGAGTACACCCCCTTCTAGTATAGTGATAGCTGGCGTATCCCTCCCGTAGAATTCTGTCGGGCAACGGAGTTGACAGCTACATGATTATCGGGTAAGTATATTCAAAAATTTATTTTACTAATGAAAATAACATATTATTCATTATTTTGTTTTTGGTGTCTAGATAACATTTCCTGTAAAATAAAATCAGTTGTGGGGAAAGAGCTTAGGTGAAAACCTGCACCAAATGAAAATTCAGACCAATAGTATACATGATTAATGAAAGGGAACTCTTGTGTTTGTTGACCCAATCGATCACAGCTTTTGTTCATCTTATCTTGGTCTCCTGTTTGACAGGCGTTACCTCGGTTTTCCGGTCGATGATGGTTTAAAAAGTATCTATATCCCTCAGAGGTAGCCTGGAGTCCCACAGTGTTTACGTGAATGTGAGCGAGGCAACTTTATGTTTTCTTGAATTCTCCTATCCTGTATTCTGTGCCTTGTGATCTTTGATGTTTGACAGGAAAGGCATTCGCAATCCCATTTCTTGATGTCTCATTGCTCTCCAAATGTATTGCTTAGTTAGGATTCACATTGCCTGACTGTTGTGATAACCTATGGGTAAAGCAAAATGCC
This sequence comes from Palaemon carinicauda, assembly GCF_036898095.1. Classification (NCBI taxonomy): domain Eukaryota; kingdom Metazoa; phylum Arthropoda; class Malacostraca; order Decapoda; family Palaemonidae; genus Palaemon; species Palaemon carinicauda. The sequence goes on along the minus strand of NC_090725.1, from coordinate 306,585,191 downwards.
TTTCTCTTCACAACCAATGAAATATTGGGATGAGTAGGCCTACATCAGTACTCGTTTCACGGGCAGCGGTTATCTCTCTGCTATCTACGACGAAATCCTTACAGGTCTTTGTACTTCTTCTGGTTTACTGCTATCACAGGGTATGATATCTCTATTTGGATAGTGTTAATGGTGTTTCTGGAAAGGGCATCTGCAATACTGTGGAAAGAGCTCTCCAGATATCTGATGGTGCAGGAGTACTCAGTGATTGATGATAATTGCCGCTGTTGGCTTGTTAACCATCAATGTGCCCGTTTGCAACATGAGTTGCTGACCCTTGGGCACGTGTCTGAAATGCCAGATAGAATGGTGGACTGCTAGTAGTTCTCTGTTGAAGATCTAGTTTTTCAATATTAAACTTACCCGATAATCATGATTTAATTGGCTACATGATTATCGGGTAAGTATATTCAAAAATTTATTTTACTAATGAAAATAACATTTTTCAATATTAAACTTACCCGATAATCATGTAGCCAATTAAATCATGATTATCGGGTAAGTATATTCAAAAATTTATTTTACTAATGAAAATAACATATTTCTGTTCAGTTGGAGATAGCTTCTTGCTGAAAAATGCTAGCGGTCTGTGGCTGTTGTGTGAATCCTGCTTAAGTACTGCACCCATTGCTGTGCTATTTGCATCTGAGGTCAGTGTAAGGGACCTATTGGTGAGAGTAAATTCTATTTTGCAGCATAACTAAGTGATGGTTTCTTGCATGCTGTTTCTTTCTTAACTCCTCAGAATAACTTTTAAGGGTTTGTATAAGGTAGACTTGATTCTATCCAGGTTGGGTATAAACTAATAATCCATTAACCATTCATTTAATCAAATGGAGGAAAGTAGCTTGGTCGTTTCCTCACTACCAAGAACTTCTTGCTGGACGGGAAAACATCTGAAACTTCCCTTATCATGGGAAACTTATTCTACACAGGCCTCCACACCACCAATTACTCCATGATTGTTAGAAGGATCACTGGTAAGCAGCCAGCAATTTTCTTTCCTTCTGGTTTCATTGGAACATGAAACACATGAAGGTTGAACTTGATGGCTGACTGACAATTTCCTCTTCATGGGAGCTCCACTTTGACCTTGCCTAGGGGGCTCTTGCCATCTCAGACAACTCATGGATGGTTGGGCACTCCTGGAGTACATGAACACCTAAGGAAAGGCGTTCACGTAAGTAAAACATTTGCTTTTCAACCTGTTGGAAATCAAAGTAATGCTTTTAGCCATTTACCAAACAGATTTCAATAAATAACCCAGTGGCATTGATGAGCAACTTCTCCTTCATGACTTACGTATACTGTACAAGCAAATGAGTTCTGTTTCAAAGATTCTTTGTGATTGTGCAAGCAGGTACCTACTTAGCCGA
>NC_090725.1:306563776-306578776 GCF_036898095.1 Palaemon carinicauda | reverse complement strand
TTTTCATTTTTAGAGTTTTATATTTTTTTTTTTACATTTTTTCTTTTCTTATTTTTAATTTTCATCACTTTCACTCGAATCAGTCTTCCTTTTCTTTGCTTCACTTTCTTTCTTTTCATCATGATCACTAGACCGTTTTAAAGATTTTTTAAAGAAACTATTGAGTGAAAGTTGCTTTGTACGGCTTTTGAGGATTTTTCTAAAATGCGTTAAGCAAACTTCATCGAACTGCGCAACAACAAGGCAAACCTGAAGTTTCTGTGGGTGATGCTTGTCGATGAAATCAACAACGTGTTGATGATATGCCAACATCTGTTTTATTTGCGTTGTACCTAAGATTTCGCCTACCTCCTCGATCTCCTCCGACTCACTCAACTGCGCTTGGAACTCATCATGCTGCATGGCTTGCAGCTCCTTGAGTTCCTCGGTGGTGACCTCTTTGTGATGCTCATCGACGAGTTCGGTGATGTCATCTTCATCCCCCTCCAGACCCATGGACTTGCCAAGGGATACAATCTCTTCGACGTCTTCCTCGGCGGCAAGCACAGGTTCATTCTCGGGGCCAAAACCTTCGAAATCTCTAGGAGCAACAGCATCAGGCCAAAGCTTCTTCCTAGCGGAATTCAGGGTCCAACGAGTTACTCCCTCCCAAGCCTGATCAATGATCTTTAAGCAGTGCATGATATTAAAGTGGCTCCTCCAAAATTCACGCAAAGTTAAGTTGGTGCTTTGCGTGACATTAAAGCACTGCTTAAATAAGTGCTTGGTGTAGAGCTTTTTGAAATTAGAGATGACTTGCTGGTCCATGGGCTGGAGGATAGGGGTGGTATTCGGTGGAAGATACACCACCTTGATGAATTTGTATTCGTCGATGATATCATCTTCGAGTCGGGGGGGGGGGGGTGAGCGGGTGCATTGTCCAAACAAAGCAAGCACTTCAAAGGCAAATTCCTCTCCTGAAGATACTTCTTGACAGCAGGGCCGAAAACTACATTTACCCATTCTACAAAGATATGCCTAGTAACCCAAGCCTTAGAATTAGAACCCCATAGAACGTGTAGCAGGTCTTTATTAATTCTATGTGCTTTAAATGCCCTAGGGTTTTCGGAATGGTAAACCAATAACGGCTTTATTTTGCAGTCCCCGCTGGCGTTGGCATAAAGCACAAGAGTCAACCGATCCTTCATTGGCTTATGTCCAGGCATTTTCTTCTCTTCGGCGGTAATGTACGTTCGACTAGGCATCTTTTTCCAAAACAGACCGGTTTCATCACCTGCTGCTCTACGTAATCTTCCTCCGCCACGATGCTTTCGAACTTTTTAACAAAGTCTTTAGCAGCCTTGGTGTTCGAACTCGAAGCTTCTCCATGACGAACAACTGAATGAATCCCGGTCCATTTCCTAAATTTCTCGAACCAACCTCGAGACGCCTTGAATTCCTCCGTCGTAGGATCGGCTGAACTCTCCCCCGCGTCACCCCGAGAGCGCGCCGCCTTCAAGTCACTGTAGATAGCGCTGGCCTTCTCACAAATGATCGTTTTTATGATTGTATCACCAACAATCTCTTTGTCCTTTATCCAGATCAACAAGAGGCGATCCATCTCTTCCAGAGTAGGGGTACGACGTTTAGAAATAATCATGATCCCTTCGAAGGTTTCACTGCTTTAATGGCTGACTTCTGTTTTATGATCGTCGAGATCGTAGACATATTCCGGTCATATTGTTTAGCCAGATTGCTAACACATACACCTCGCTCATGCTTTTCTATAATTTCCTGCTTTAATTCTAATGAAAGCATAGGCTTCCTCTTTTTCTCACCACTGCTACTACTTCCTGAACCGAAACTAAGCTTTTTAGGACCCATGATTACGGAACACAGAAAATAACACGTGAAAAGGCAAGATAAAAAACTGTTAAAACTGACTGAATAGAGGACAACCACACGATGCGCACGCGATGAGAGGACTGATCAAGGTGACGCTCGATTGGCGTCCCTCCGATGTGCTGCCATCTAGCGGCGTCAACAACAAAAGACGCTGGACGCTTTCGAGAAAATTCCACGGGTAAGCGTATTGTTTACTTCATATGTTGGAGCAACACTTCGTATGTTGAGACAGAAATTTGGTCGAATTTTATTTCGTATGTTGGAAAATTCGTATGTTAGGACAATCGTATGTAGAGGTTCCACTGTATGTGCATATATATATATATATATATATATATATATATATATATATAAATATATATATATATATATATATATATATATATATATATATATATTTATATATTTATATATTTATATATATATATGTTTAAATATTTATATATATTTATATATATACATATATATATATATATATATATATATATATATATATATATATTTATATACATACATTTATATATATATATTCATATATATACACACATATATATATATATATATATATATATATATATATATATATATATATATATTTATTTATATATATACATTTATATATATACATTTATATATATTCATATATATACACACATATATATATATATACATATATATATATATATATATATATATATATATATATATATATATACATATATATATATATATATATATATATATATATATATATATTATATGCACATATATATGTATATATGCATATATATCCATATATATATATATATATATATATATATATATATATATATATATATATATATATATATATATATACATACATATATATATACATATATATATATATATATATATATATATATATATATATATATATATATATATATATATATCATCATCATCATTATCATACGCCATTATAAATCCACTGCAGAACAAAGATCTCAGACATGGCCTTTCAGTCACGTCAGTTTTTGGTCTTTCAATGCCAGTTTATATCCAGAAATTTTCTCAGTTCATCAATTCATCGTCTTCTCCTCCTTACCCTGCTTCTTTTGCAATCTCCAGGTACTTCTTTGTTATTCTCAATGTCCATATATTATCTGTCATTCTCATTATATATATATATATATATATATATATATATATATATATAAATATATATATATATATATATATATATATATATATATATATTTATATATATATATATATATATATATATATATATATATATATATCCTGCCCATATCCATTTCTTTTTCTTACATGTTAGAATAAATTCCTACATTTTCCCAATCTAAATTCTTAAAACCCTTTTCTAGGCATGCTGTGAATAATTTACGAAAGGTGGAGTCTCCCTGTCTAACTCCTTTCTCAATTAGAATTTTCTCATTATTCTCATGGAGGTTTAGGATTACTGTACTTGCCATATCGATATCTTCGTGTTCGCATAAATAAAATTCATCTATCAGTTGTTTTTGAAGGGTTTTCATTTCTGCTGAAGTTTTGACAGAATCAAAAGCTTTCTCATAGTTTATAAAGGAAAAGCTACATAAGTACAATATAACTTTCATATCCTGAGAACATCCATTACTCAGTTAATTCTACACAAAGAATGCTTCATTTGCGTTATCATTTTCTCTGTAATGGGCAACTACGAATTGCAAATAGTTTCATGAGACTCCAATCATGCAGGCAATCCTTGAACACAAGGATCATGATGTCAGACTGGAACCCAGGTGTACCAACCGTGTAAGTTCTGCGAGAAGTGCGTGTCGAGGCCGTTATAACTTTACCAATTACCATAACTTGTTGTATATCCCTCAAATGTTCAAGAACCATATGCCAGAAACATTATGAATTTTGAAATTCTAGATGAAAATTTTCATTATTCTGTTTACATAAAACGGGAAATAATCATACACATCTGAATAATGAATGATTTGAGGAGCAACATTAAATTTTTACGTATATATATATATATATATATATATATATATATATATATATATATATATATATATATATATATATATATATATATGCAGTATATATAAATGTAAATATATATAAATAATAATTACATATGTATTTACACACTCACACACACACACACACACACACACATATATATATATATATATATATATATATATATATATATATATATATATATACATTATATATATATATATATATATATATATATATATATATATATATAAGAAAACTATAATGTCATACCTCACATTTATTGTTCATATACAGTATGTGTATAAATGTTTCCTGTTTTATGTAAATAGAATAATGAAAATTTTCATCTAGAATTGCAACATTCATAACATTTCGAACATCCTGTTCTTGTACGTTTGAGGGATATAAAGTAAGTTATGGTAACAGTGAAATTATAGAAGCACTTCTCTCTGATCCTGCACGGTTGGTACGCCTGGGTTCCAGCCTGAATCGAAGATCCTTGTGTCATGAAACAGTTTGAAATTCTTAGTTGCCAGCTAGAGAAAAAGTGATAATTCACTTGAAGAAATCTTTGTTTATGAGATACTGCCTCTAGAGAGTTATGGGGTCCTTTGATTGGCCAGACAATACTACATTGAATCCTTCTTTCTGGTTACGGTTCACTTTCCCTTTGCCTACACATACACTGAATAGTCTGGCATATTCTTTACAGATTCTCCTCTGTCCTCTTACACCTGACAACACTGAGATTACCAAACCATTCTTCTTCATCCAATGGGTTAACTACTGCACGATAATTGTTCAGTGGCTACTTTCCTCTTGGTAAGGGTAGAAGAGACTCTTTAACTATGGTAAGCAGCTCTTCTAGGAGGACACTCCAAAATCAAACCATTGTTCTCTAGTCATGGGTAGTGCTATAGCCTCTGTACCATGGTCTTCCAGTGTCTTGGATTAGAGTTCTCTTGCTTGAGGGTACACTCGGGCACACTTTTCTATCTAATTTCTCTTTCTTTTGTTTTAATTTTTTTAATAGTTAACATTAAAATATTTATTTAGATGTTGCTGTTCTTAAAATATTTAATTTTTCCTTGTTTCCTTTCCTCACTGAGCTCTTTTCCCTGTTGGGGCCTCTGGGCTTATAGCATCCTGCTTTTCCAAGTAGGGTTATAGCTTAGCCAGTAATAATAATAATAATAATAATAATAATAATAATAATAATAATAATAATAATAATAATAATAATAATAATGAGAATTACGTGTTCTTGAGATATCAAGAGAGTTATGTGGTATTTGTGTAGATTTTTATTTATACGACAATCTACTTGAAAAGTAATTTACTGGTTTAGTTTTTATATTTTGATGCTTCATGTACTTATTCATACATGCAGTGTAACATAAGTCTATTTGTTTATGAAATATTTAATGTTTCTGATAAAGTGGAATATAAGTATAAGTGTTTGATTCTGGTGCATAGTCACTCGAAAGGAGCACTGTAATATGATAGTGTTAATTTGGTAAAGTAAAAGAAAGCTTCAATATTAAGTGAGAAAAGAAACGATTAACGAGGATATGAGCTGGAGTCAGTTTAAGAGAATAAATAGAAACGGGAGGAAATAAATCTCTTGAATGTTGATATGGACGTTGGAGAAATGTAGTCTGGAGATTCATGTATGTAATCGGAAGTAGTAACCAATGAGGGAAGGATATGCAGAAGGGAAGAGAAAAATCATTGAAATGAATTGGGCTAGAAGAGACCCTTTAGCTATGGCAATTTGTTCTTCTAGGAGGACACTCCAAAATCAAACCATTGTTCTCTTAGTTTTTGGTAGCGCCATAGATTCTGTACCATGGCCTTCCACTGTCTTGGGGTATAGTTCTCTTGCTTGAGGATACACTCCGGCACACACTTCTATCTTATTTCTTTTTCTCTTGTTTTTTTTTTTTAAGTTTTTATAGTTTATATATTTTAATGTTGTTACTGTTACTGTTCTTAAAATATCACTTCTCTGGAAGTTTATTTATTCTTATTTCCTTTTCTCACTGGGGTATTTTTCCCTATTGGAGCCCTTGGTATTATAGCATCCTGCTTTTCCAACTAGGGTTGTAGCTTAGCAAGTAATGATAATGATAGTAATAAAGGATTTATAAGGCTATTTATCTCCTACCGAGTAAAGTTATGTAGAATGTTAATAAAAGAAAAAAAGGGATGAATATTTTAGATTAATTGCATGTAGAAGACTCAGAAGTTCGATTAAGGTTTAAAGGCTGATCATGAATGGCAAAGGCCAGGGGGCAGTGCCAATACCCTAGAGGCTAACCAAGCCCCTTCTCCACCATACTAGGACCAGGGGGGCCCAAGCTATGGCTGCTAATAGACTCGGCAAGTAGATCTATCAGCTCCCCGTAAACCCCTCATCTTTAGCTCTAGGAGGGTGAGGTTGTAGACACTACAAGAAAGTATAGAGCTTGGGTAGGTATCGAACGCCAGTCCAGCAGATTGCCGAGCAGGGACGTTTCCAATAGGTGAAAGCATATATCAGAATGCTTTGCGAAGGCTTTGTCGTGTAGAAAAAATGAAAGTTATCAAACCAATTTGATAGTGTTAGGAGGCATGGAGAGAGGGAGACCTAGATATTGTGAAAATATTCATTTTTGGAACTACCGAGATGAAATAGATTAATATCGAAGAAGGTGATTATTATTGTTATCATTAATAACTAAGCTACAATCCTATTTGGAAAAGCAGGATGCTATAAGCTCAAGGGCTCAAACGGGGAAAAGCAGCCCAGTGAGGTAAGGAAACTAAGAAATAAATAAACTACAAGAGGAGTAATGAACAATTATTATAAATTATTTTACGAACAGTAACATAAAAATAGATATTTCATATATAAACCATAAAGAGAGACTTAAGTCAGCTTGCAAACAAACTTGAATTTGATGGAATTTTGTATTTTGTATATGAAGTGAAGTTCGTTTTCTAGCAGTTAGAAGATGGATGGGACCATAGGTGCTGCCGATTATATCTGCGGATACACCCTATATTATTATTATTATTATTATTATTATTATTATTATTATTATTATTATTACTTGCTAAGTAATAGGCTGGCCAGGGCACCAGCCACCCGTTGAGATACTACCACTAGAGAGTTATGGGATCTTTTGACTGGCCAGACAGTACTACATTGTATCCTCCTCTCTGGTTACAGTTCATTTTCCCTCTGCCTACACATTCACACACTGAATAGTCTGGCCTATTCGTTACATACTCTCCTCTGTCCTCATACGCCTGACAACATTGAGATTACCAAACAATTCTTCACCCAAGGGGTTACTGCACTGTAATTGTTCAGTGGCCACTTTCCTCTTGTTAAGGGTAGAAGACTCTTTTGCTGTGGTAAGCAGCTCTTCCAGGAGAAGGGCACTCCAAAATCAAAACATTGTTCTCTAGTCTTGGGTAGTGCCATAGCCTCTGTACCATGGTCTTCCACTGTTTTGGGTTAGAGCACTCTTGCTTGAGGGTACACTCGGGCACACTGTTCTATCTTATATCTTATTTCTCTTCCTCTTGTTTTGTTAAAGTTTTTATAGTTTATAAGAGAAGTGATTAACAATTAAAATGAAATATTTTAAGAACAGTAACAGCATTTGAATAAATAGTTCATATATAAACTATAAGACCTTTAACAAAATAAGAGGAAGAGAAATAAGATGGAATGGTTTGCCCTCAAGCAAGAGAACTCTACTCTACTCTACCCCAAGACAGCAGAAGACCTTGGTACAGAGGCTATGGCACTATCCAAGACTAGAGAACAATGGTTTGATTTTGAAGTGTCTTAGAAGAGCTGTTTACCATAGCTAAAGAGTCTCTTATATCCTTACCAAGAGGAAAGTAGCCACTGAACAATTACAGTGAGTAGTTAACCCCTTGGGTGAAGAAGAATTGTTTGGTAATCTCAGTGTTGTCACGTGTATGAGGACTGAGGAGAATCTGTAAAGAATAGGCCAGACTATTCGGTGTCTTTTGTACCCACCGTGTGTCACACGATAGTCCATTTTGTTTATATATTATGCTTGTATCTTTGCTCTTCCCTCGCACTAAAAAGAACCAGAATAAATATGTCTGCGTTTCTCCTCTGTAACAGTGTCTGTTTTTTAACATGAAATTTCTTGTTGCTTTGAGCTTTTGTATATAAAGGAGAGTGTTCTATAATGAATTTACTCAGTTGCTTTCAACCTATCTTTGAGTCACAACCTTCTCTCGGCCCGTCACACTTTATAGGCAAAGGGGAAGTGAACCGTAATCAGAGAGAAGGATCCAATGTAGTATAGTCTGGCCAGTCAAAGGACCCAATAACTCACTACCGGAAGTATCTCAACGGATGGCTTGTGCCCTGTCCAACCTACTACCTATAATACATGTATCTATTGAACTTTGCACGCGTTAACCTTTGCCATTTTCGCCCTATTTCATCATGCCTCATTTGTGGTCATTTATTCTGAAGGAGACAAGTGGCTATATCACGAGTGTGTCATTAAGTATCGAATTCTCATTACATCGCTGTTTTTATCTTTTCTTGGACCTGATAGTGATCTGGATTTAGTTTAACTTTTTAATGATGCCTCTCTCTCTCTCTCTCTCTCTCTCTCTCTCTCTCTCTCTCTCTCTCTCTCTCTCTCTCTCTCTCTCTCTCTCTCTCTCTGTGAATGGCCTCCATACCCCAGGTATAGGGCTAGATATCCTAAATCTATAACTCCATATAATTGGAGTAATGTTTGTTTACAAAACACTTGAAAATCTCTCTCTCTCTCTCTCTCTCTCTCTCTCTCTCTCTCTCTCTCTCTCTCTCTCTCTCTCTCTCTCTCTCTCTCTTCAGTATTTGAAAAGGAGGTCCGAACAGGATTCATATAACGCATACAGGATGTGTATCCTTTATTAATTTTAATTTTTTCCCCTGTATCCTCGCAGCAAATGTTTTTATGTTGAACAGGCTTACGTAAGTCCTTTTATAGTTTATAAATCAAATAACTGTTTTAATATTATTAATGTTTTTAAAATATTTTATTTTAATTTTCATTACTTCTTATATCGATTATTTATTTCCTTATTTCCTTTCCTCACTGGGCTATTTTTCCCTGTTGGAGCCCTTGGGCTTATAGCATCTTGCTTTTCCAACTAGGGTTGTAGCTTAGCTAGTAATGATAATAATAATGATAATAATAATAATAATAATAATAGTAACATTAATAATAATAATAATAATAATAATAATAATAATAATAATAATAATAATAATAATAATAATAATAATAATAATAATAATATGCCAGTATCGCTCAATCCTTGAAGATACCTATCAAGTAACAGGGAAAAATATATATGTATTTTTTTTTTTAATTTTCATAGATATGATGGTGTTCCTCCCTTGGGGCTTTTAGGAGTTATATGCTTCATTTGGTCAGTTTGTATATATATTTTTTTTCTCATAAATTGAATATAAGGCATCAAAGGGAGGAAGTAGGTATTCACCGTTTGGCTATAGTAAATGCGTACACACACAGATGTGTAACTTCAACCGACAAACACATGATTATAAACACACATAAAAATATGTATGCATGTATATATAAATTGTGTGTGTTTGTGTGTATCTGTGTGCGTGCACGTGTGCCTTTTAATAATACACATATATGTATGTATGCATTTACTACAGCCAAACGGTGAATACCTACTTTCTCCCTTTGATGACTTCTATACAATTTAAGAGAAAAAAATTATTGATATATATATATATATATATATATATATATATATATATATATATATATATATATTATTATATATATATATATATATATATATATATATATATATATATATATATATATATATATATATGAAACTGTACTTATATATGATATAAATTAATATAATATATATATATATATATATATATATATATATATATATGTATATATAATATATATACATATATATACAGTATATATATATATATATATATATATATATATATATATATATATATATATATATATATATATATATATATATATATATATATATATACAGTATATATACTATGCTATTTTGCTTGATTTTAAAATTACCCTAATTTTCCCTTTTTTTATTTTGAAATAGTTGAAATATTTCAGCCTAAAAATAAATGCAAAATTGATACCAATTAACTTATCATTGACATGGTGTTGTAAATTCCCTTAAAGTTAGTCAAAAATTAAGAAGAATTTCTTGTTTACAAAAATGATGTTTATACAAATGCAAAACTTCATTACTGTAAGTAACGTATCCTTAAATATATTTTTAATTGTTCGAATTGTAGCATACAGATATGGGATTTATGTCAAACTATATTTAACGTTTAATTTTGATTACAGGTGATTCACTCATCATTGATGACCTACCATGTATAAAAACGAGACAACTTGCTGTGCCAAAAACGTAAAGGTAAGTGTAAAAGCATTTTCCATATTTATTTGCATTTATGGAAACTGAACAAGTGATGTTGATGTTACTTGACAAGCAAAACCATTTAGAACAGTTCCACAAATTTTCGAAATGGTCTTCAGTGAAACCCAAAACTGTCCAACATTTTTTTTTAACACAAAAAAATATATTATTATTGTTATTAATATTATTATTATTATTATTAGTAGTAGTAGTAGTAGTAGTAGTAGTAGTAGTAGCAGCAGTAGTAGTAGTAGTAGTAGTAGTAGTAGTAAAGCTACAAACCTAGTTGGAAAAGCAGGATGCTGTAAGCCCAAGGGCTCCAATAGGGAAAATATCCTACTGAGGAAAAGAAATAAGGAAGCGAATAGAATAGTGTGCCTGAGTGTACCCTCAAGCAAGAGAACTCTACCCAAAAAAGTGCAATAATCAAATGTTTGTTGTTTGATATTGTTCTTCCATCAATATTTACCGTACCAGAATTGACTGATGATAATTAATGAGAAGACAGGATCAGAAATGAAACTATAAGGGAGATTACTCGAGTGCCATATGTTGATATCATGATGAGTGTTAGATGGAGATGGTTTGGCCATGCTCTTCGCACTCCCCAAGAGAGAATTAGTTCACCAAGCGTTTAACTGGGCTCCACAAGGCACTTGAAGAGTTGGAAGACCCAGGTCTACATGGATGAGGGCTATGAAGCGCGAAGTAGGAGATGATGAATGGAGAAGTATTGAATTAAAAGCTCAAAATAAGAGACGACTGGCGAAATCTAACCGAGGACTTTTACGTCAATAGTTGTAGGAGGAGATGATGGTAAATTAATGAGACTTTATAGTGGCCATTCTTAGAGAATTACAGTAATCCAGAAATTTGTATCCTTTCAGAGCCAGTAATTTCAAGGAAAAAGGTTGAGTGTTAATATTCTAATTATCTCAATATTAAGCCATCATATTTCACATAAATATTTTAATTATTGAATTTTGGATGAATCCTCTGTATCACAAAATATCCATTACACCTGGACAGAAATATCACCCGCAATGAATCTCTTTTTTTGCCCTTCCTGAATGTTTCCACATTCATATTTTAATTGTTAAATTTTGGATGAATCTTCTGTATCACAAGACATCCATAATACCTAGACAGAAAGTTCATGAGCATTGCAAGAAGTCGCCCTTTTGCCCTCCCTTGATATCAAGGCTAAACTTTTCCAATCTGTTTCAGAGCATCTCTCAACCCTTTATTATTATTATTATTATTATTATTATTATTATTATTATTATTATTATTATTATTATTATTATTATTATTATTATTAATTGCTGAGCTACAACTCTAGTTAGAAAAGCAGGATGCTATAAGCCCAGGTGACCCAACGGGGAAAATAGCCCAGTAAGGAAAGGAAACAAGGAAAAATAAAATATTTCAATAGCAGTAACAGCATTAAGAAAAATATTTCCTATATAAACTTTAAAAACTTTAACAAAACAAGAGGAAGAGAAATAGAATAGAATAGTGTGCCGGAGTGTACCCTCAAGGAAGAGAACTCTTACCCAAGACAGTGGAAGGCCATAGTACAGAGGCTATGGCACTACACAAGACTAGAAAACAATGGTTTGATTTTGAAGTATCCTTCTCCTAGAAGAGCTGCTTACCATGGCTAAAGAGTCTCTTCTACCATTACTAAGAGGATAGTAGCTACTGAACAATTACAGTACAGTAGTTAACCCCTTGGGCGAAGAATAATTGTTTGGTAATCTCAGTGTTGTCGGATATATGAGGACAGAGGAGAATCTGTAAAGAATAGGCCAGACTATTTGGTGAATGTGTAGGCGAAGGGAAAGAATCATAACCAGAGAGAAGGATCCAATGTACTACTGTCTGGCCAATCAAAGGACCCCTTAACTCTAGCGGTAGTATCTCAACTTTGTAAACCTTCCTCTCCTCCTACCTCCTATACTTCTGAATTGTATTCCTGTTGATTTGTTCTTGTATACTTTAAGTGAAGGGTGTTTCAACCAACCAATATAATGTATATCTAGTGTTAGTGGTTAAGTACATCATACATCTGGTTATAGTGTCTCTGGAACTTTAACAGAGTTAACTTTATCTTTCCTGTCAGGATTAAAATGTAAAGATGCCCATTGAACTCTCTTGGCAAAGCTTTCTGGGATGTATGAGCCATTCCTCAAGGGGTATTAGACCTAAATCTCCTCCAGGAGGTTGAACTTTGGGAAACCATGGATAACCGTCATCACTGCTTGCCTGTCGAGGTGTAGTGCTATCATTTACTTCACACTGTGCACTGTAGGCATTATTTAGAGGGCTTTTCATAGTCTTTTTGCTCCTTAGCTGAACCCATTTTTTGACATACTTTGTCTCCATTCCTTTTTATTTCTTCCATTATGCTCTACCCAGCCTCTTATAACATTTACTTTTTAGTTTACTTCCACTAGAAACTTAATCTCTTTCCAAAATAATAATGGAGTGGCCTCTTGTATAGGTTTTGGATATATGGTGTACAGAAGAGAGGGTATCATTCATGATACAAGAAGCAAGGGAAGGAATGACCAATAAAGGCTACTGAATTATCGATCTTTCCCTAATAAATGCTTTTGAATATAATAAATTGGGGTGCAGTTTTTAAAACTATCTAAGGTTACCAGTATCAAGATTGTATCCTAGTATCTATAGCTCCTAGATTTTAATTTCTTGATTTGGAACTGCTAGAATAGATCTATATTAGGGCCCAGTTCACAGGAGTGGTTCAATGCCGTGCGAATTTTTTCACGCACATTACATATCAATGAAGATCAATGAGGCCCTTCACACACGTGCACTGCTGTCCCGCGCAGTTCCAGCGTAGCGGCTCATGGAAACTTCGAGGACGCTCAGGAAAAATCCGCTCGTGTGAAGAGATACCTTCTAACAAGCGGAAATATTTCCATACGGAAAAATACCGTTCGTGTGAAACGAGATTTATTAGCCGCGTGCACTGGTGACCCGCACAGTTCCAGGGTAGCGGCTTATAGAATCTACGAGGACGCTCGGGATAAATCCGCTCGTGTGAAGAGATGCCTTCTAACGAGCGGAAATATTTCCGCACGGAAAAATCCCGCTCTTGTGAAACGAGCTTAATGTAGTATGTTCTCAACTTCACTGGGTATGAGTGTTTAGAGTCTTCAAAAACGGTTATTCTATAAGGAAAAATAGCTAAGGAAATTAGTCATCTCCATTCTTAATGGCTTCTGTCAAGCGAAAGGCCATATTGAAAGGAGACCATCGAGGAGCTAGTTCTAACGAGTCTGGAGTTTTTACCATAAAATAACGAAAATATGGAACCAAATATCCCTGAGCTTTTTTTGTGCAATGGCAGAGAAACACCTCTAATCCGTTGCTTATGTGTGCTCTTTTGCTCAGTGAGGCAGTGGAAACATGTTCCAGAAGACTTCTCGAATTGCAGGAGAGATCAAGCTTTGATGGCTGGGTATACGGCGAGGGAAATTAAGGAAAGATTCATGACATCTATTTTTGATGCCAAAAGGAAAAGATGAGATATGGAAATACAGCTTCGTGGGTTTTTTCAATTGACTCCTCCGGAGCTGTTAGCTTCTAATAGATTCTATTGAATTGAATGAACCTCGTTTCTAGCCGGAGATAATGATAATATGTTTATTAGATGTAGCCACCCATGTGAGTCGCAGGGATGGATGACGTTTTCCTTTCCATACTTGGTGACGACGCCCACAAGTGGGCGTTTTTTTCTCATGGTGAATATATGTATATATATATATATATATATATATATATATATATATATATATATATATATATATATATATATATGTGTGTGTGTGTGTGTGTGTGTATGTGTATGTATGTATGTATTTATATATGGATGTATGTATATATAGTATATACATACATACCTACATACATACATACATATATATATGCACTATATATATATGTATGTATATATACATATATACACATATATATACATATATACATATATATATATACATATATATATGTATATATACATATATATATATATATATATATATATATATATATATATATGTATATATACATATATATGTATATATATACATATATGTATATATATATATATATATATATATATATATATATATATATATATATATATATATATATATATATATATATATATAAGGTCTAGTGTAGTTTGTGATTGCAGTGTAATGATTACTTTGTACACTATTCTGGTAATTTCGATGAATAATTAGCGTGATTTGAACTGAATAGACTTTTCTTTGATATGGAAACCTTTCAATTCATATATATTAAATATTTACACTCACCTGACATGTTCTCATCAGCTTATAAGAAGCTCTAAAAATATTAGAAAATGAAAATATTTTTTATAATATTTGGTTCGGAAGAAGTAAAATAATACCCAAAGTATATATAATATCAAAAAACATTGGAACATGCAAATCTTTCCATTATTGAAAATATATGTCAATCGTAGTTGTCTTAAAAATATTCAATATATCGTCTGGAACATATAAGTGGATTTATTTAAAAGATACAAAATAAATGTAATCGATTCTT
>NC_090725.1:306551276-306553776 GCF_036898095.1 Palaemon carinicauda | reverse complement strand
ATATAAAGATAGTGCGAAAATTCCAATTGTTAAAGTAGTTACACAGGGAAACCCCATCTTTTCCTAAATTATTCACAGTTTGACTAAGAGGTTTTAAGAATTTATGTTGGGAAATGTAGGAATTAGTATTAATGGGGAATACCTTAACTATTTAAGATTTTCAGTTGACATAGTTCTGTTTAGTAAATTATGGGGAGGAAATAGAAAAGGTGATAGAAGATTTGAATATAGAAATTAAATATGTAGGACTGAAAATTAATATGAGTAAAACTAAAATAATGTTCAAGGAATATGCATACGACCCTCTAGAGGTTGTTAATGAATATACGTACTTAGGACAAGCAGTAAGTGTTTTCCCAGAACATGAGACTGAAATTGAAAGGAAGGTAGCTTTTCGTAAACTAAAGGAGTTTACATTAGGAAAAGTGAAATGCCACTTTCTCTAAAAAGAAAAGTGTTTGATTAGATGATCCTTCCAGTATTAACTTATATATCAGACACTTGAGGCCTTACTAAAGCCTTAGAACATAAGCTAGTTACAACTCAGAGAGCTATAGAAAGAATAACAATGGGAATAACACTGTTGTTGTTTCGCTGATCAGGTAAATAAGTGAATGGAGTATGGGATAAGGCTTTGTACTTCATGACAAATAATCTTCTAATTCCATGAATAATTGAAGGGTTAAAGCTTTATATATATATATATATATATATATATATATATATATATATATATATATATATATATATATATATGTGTGTGTGTGTGTGTGTGTGTGTGTGTGTGTGTGTGTGTGTGTGTGTGTAATTCCAATTGATATACATATACACAAATATAATGTATATATGTATGAAATTCGAATTGATATATATATATATATATATATATATATATATATATATATATATATATATATATATATATATATATATATATATATAAAGTTTATACTCTCTTTTGGTGCAACATTTTTCAAAGGGGAGAACGTGTTTGGTTGAAATATACCCATTATTACTTGAATATACCATTTGTATAGACATTTGACTATAATGCCCAAGTCCGAATTGGATAATATGGTTGTGTACGTTCGTTTGTTTGTCAAAGTTAATATTATTGTTGCTTCTGGCAGATGTGAAATGAAAATCTCCATATTCGAATTGTTTTTTTCTATTCATTTGACATTTTGTACTGGCAATTTATCTCCGAAGTTATGAAGACTTTGTGTCTTCAGGTGTCTTCAAATTCAAACGATTGACTCCTCCCACGTTCATCCCACTCTCTCTCTCTCTCTCTCTCTCTCTCTCTCTCTCTCTCTCTCTCTCTCTCTCTCTCTCTCTCTCTCTCTCTCTCTCTCTCTGTTGCTCTTCATCGATGTCCCGCCCATTCTTGTTCAGTCCCTCCCCCACGAAGTTATTACTCCCACACATAAAATCCCTCCCACTTCGCCACCTGTTCGCAATATAACGCGAGCTGTCTTCAGCGGCGCAGCTCCGGGGTCTAGATTCTTCTTCTTCCAAACAGTAGCGCGGAAGAATTTTTAGCGTATTCAGGATAAGGGAGATTTCTCTTACCAGCCAACTTTGATTTCCTTTACGCTATTTTATTTTATCTCGCACACTTTAATATTTGTAGTTTTTTCCTGCTTCTTTATCGATAAAATTTTGAAATCTTTTTGAGGATAATTAGCTTTATTAGATTTCCAGTATTTTTGCTTTGACGCCAAATAGAATTTCTTATTCAGAAGATATTTGATCATCTACGAAAAACTTTGCCTCGTTTTTTCTCACTTTCATTTATTTTCTACTAATAAATTCAATAGAATTCCCCCAACTCAAATACAATACGATCGATTTCGACGAATTCCACCTGTTGAACTGAGAAGTGTTTTACGCCACTGCACTAGCTGTGTCCTGACACATAACCTCTCTCCCTCCCCTCACGAGTAGCTCTCCAATTATGAACTCTCTCAAGACTTGTTCTCTAATCTTGATGGTCGTTCCCTTCCTCATTGTCTGCTCACCTGTGATGGCAGGTAAGTTCATTTAGTGGTTTAACGTTTAATATCCCAGTACTAAAATTCAGTGGTTTACTTTAAATGTCCCAGTACTAAAATTTAGTGGTTAAATTTAAATATCCCAGTAGCAAAATTTAGTGGTTTAACTTTAAATATCCCAGTACTAAAATTTAGTGGTTAAATCTAAATATCCCAGTAGTAAAATTTAGTGGTTAACTTTAAATATCCCAGTATTCAAATTTAGTGTTTAACTTTAAATATCCCAGTGTTAAAATTTAGTGGTTAACTTTAAATGTCCCAGTATTAAGATTTAGTGGTTAACTTCAAATATCCCGGTATTAAAATTTAGTGGTTAACTTTAGATATCCCATTATCAAAATTTAGTGGTTAACTTTAAATATCCCACTAGAAAAACTTAATGGTTAACTTTGAATATCCCAGTATTAAGATTTAGTGGTTAACTTTAAATATCCCAGTATTCAAAT
>NC_090725.1:306494474-306504474 GCF_036898095.1 Palaemon carinicauda | reverse complement strand
TCTTCTTCTTTCGTATTTCTACCTTCATAATTCAAGGGTCTGTGTATATAGACTAGTTTGGACTTTGATTCTTGCATAATTAATCATGGTAAATTGTCTTCCCCGTCACTTTTTGGGTGGGAAATCTGACATTCTGCGAAAGGGGTATTTTGGATTGTGAAAAGCTGCTAGTTTGAAGTACATTATTATATACTCTACAAAAGTATGTTTTACTTTTTAAGTACTGTATATCGCATATGTAAGTGCGCAAAATATTTTATGCATACTTATAGCATACATACATACAATAACAAATGCAGCTTTTCTAGACCTCTGCAGGACAAAGCCTTCAGACATATCCTTATTCATATCTGGGATTTGGCCAGTTTTCATCACACTGCTGGCCAACTGAGGATTAATGAAGGTGGGAGACTTTAGCTTGATTGCTCACAACAAACTAACATTGTATGGGTAGCCCGAACTAGTACAGCCTTTGCTGATCATGGCGATGAACAAACCTTTTCATCACGTTAAGGTATCACCATTCAGATAGGGACATACATACATACATACATACATACATACATACATACATACCATACATACCTTATTCCTGTATAAATGCAGTACTCGATAGATAGATAATTTAGCCTGACACATTATCATTATGACACTGGATAATTGTATCTATAAATGGTTATATTTATTCTGATTATAGTCCCAATTAAAAGCTATTAATTAATCACAACCTACTGACCTCCCAGTGACATCCTTCGCCCAAGGCATCGCCAATCAAAGCTCCTGTTTCATCTAGTCACAGACATCTCCTCATATAGGAAGACTTCGATCGGGCTCCTGACGATTCCTTTGGGATACTTTTATGTTGGCTGATCATCATTACTTTTATTAAAATTGGGAAACGCGAAAGATAAGACTCGGGAACATTCTGAAAATATACGAGTACATTAGGTACTTCGCTGATTATTTTTTTAATGTAGAATTGTTATTGTTGTTATTATTATTATTATTTTATTATCATTATTATTATTGTTGTTGTTATCATTATGAATATAATAGTAGTAGTATTAGTATTAGTAGTAGTACTACTACTATCATTATTATTATTCATCTTTTCATAACAAGAAGATTTTATGTTAAAAGCTCTTAGATTCTATATTATTATAATTATTATTATTTTTTTTTTTTTTTTTTTAATGAATGAATGAATGAAATCTAAGACGGCCTCAGTGGCGTTGATTTTATAAGACAACTTTTCTGTTGCTCCTTAAAGAAGAAAATTATAACAATAGAAAAGGTGACATATAAAATTAATGCCATTGAGCCAGTCATGGTCTTTAATCAAACACGTATAAAAGAAGATCTACTGAAATAGTATTATCATTATTATATTATTATTATTATTATTATTATTATTATTATTATTTGTTGTTGTTATTATTATTATTATCATTATTATTATTATTATTATTGTTGTTATTATTATTATTATTATTATTATTATTATTATTATTATTATTATTATCATTATTACTATAACTATTTTTATTATTATTATTATTATTATTACTATTATTATTATTCCCTTTTAGACCCCTTTTCCAATTAGGTTCCAGCTTGGCTGGTAATAATAATAATAATAATAATAATAATAATAATAATAATAATAATAATAATAATAATAATAATAATAATAATAATACAGATTAGCTTCTGAAAGGAGTGCCTCCCGAGCAAATACAATCGAGCAATTCTGCTCTTAATGCCCTATTCATCTTCTTGCTGTTGACGCAAAATGAAAACTCAATTGTAAAGAGAAGGTCATTCAAGTTTGAAAAGCTACGTTGCGAAATGACGTAGGATTTTCATTAGCAGTATCTATTGCCCCCCCCCCCCCCCTTCCCATGCCAACAACCCCCCCCCCCCCGTTATATACCATCCCTACCTACCCAGCCATACTCGAGGCCTTCTATTTACATACAGCCTCTGTACCATGGTCTTCCACTGTCTTGGGTTAGAGTTCTCTTGCTTGAGGGTACACTCGGGCACACTATTCTATCTAATTTCTCTTCCTTTTGTTTTGTTAAAGTTTTATAGTTTAATAGGAATTATTTATTTCAATGTTGTTACTGTTCTTAGAATATTTTATTCCTTGTTCCTTTCCTCACTGGGCTATTTTCCCTGAGTAGGCCCCCAGGGTTGTTGCTTAGCAAGTAATAATAATATCTTTTTTTGCCCTGTTATTTGGTCTGTTCGCATTTAAAGGTTTAAAGGTAGCTCATGTATGGCAGAGACAAGGGACAGTGATATTTCCCTATCGAGCAGGAAAATGCCCTAGAGACTGACCATATATACATATGATCAGTGCCCAAGCCCCTTCCCCATCCAAGTTAGGACCAAGGAGCGCCAGGCAGTGGCTAGTGACGACTCAGCAGATAGACCCCAAACCCCCCATTCTTAGCTCACAAGGATCGAGTTTCGGCTGGACCCGAACCCCAGTCTGGCGATCACTAATCAGGGACGTTACCACATCAGCCACCACAACCTTAACCATGCAATGTTTTTTTTTTTTTTTTTTTTTTTTTTTTTTTTTTTTTTTTACTCATATTCAAGTCCGTCCTTGTCGTAAACACATTTGATATGATCACAGTTGTATTTTTTGGTATTATTCTCTTCGCTCGGATCGAAAATCATTTCTTTTTTAGTATTGTTTTTTTTTCTCTCTTCCCCTAACAACATCATAATAATTAAATATGGTGCGTATTGTTTTTAATCTATGCCACTGTTTTGAAATCAGCTTCGGTGTATATTCTCTCTTCATTTATTACATTATCTGCAACTCACAGATAATTCAACGCTTAATGGGCTCGTAACCTTGTAGTATGCATTAGCAATCTTTCTTTTTATAAACTCTACTAGTAATCCTTTTCTTATGCATACATACATACACACGCATATAAGTGTGTGTGTGTATATACATACGTTTGTATGTATGTATATAAAATGCGTGTGCATATATGTATTATGATTAAAAAAGCTGGAAGAAAACGTTTAACAAGCTCTATGAAGAGGCATTAAGAATACACGAAAGATTTTGTCAATATATATTTTTTTTGTCGGGTATTGATTCACTATCGGTCAATCAATCGACACTCACACACACACACACGCACACACACACACACACACACGCACACACACACACACATATATATATATATATATAAATGCATGTATATATATATATATATATATATATATATATATATATATATATACTCGTGTGTGTATATAAATATATATATATATATATTATATTATATATATATATATATATATGTATATGTATATATATATATAATATATATACATATGTGTGTGTGGTTATATAATGTATAAATAAACCTATAGTATATATTCCATGTCTGTGGTATAGCACATAATTTTGTATTTGTCATATAAAAACCATATATATATTTATAACAAATAAAATGTCTTGTAGAAGCAATATAAACTTGCTAAAGAAAATACGACCAAGTTATAAAACCTTTGGAAATCCTTTCCATGTTTAAGCTAATTTCTAAATTAATTGAAATTACAAATAAGAGATTACTAGCGGGGTTAATAGATTAGCAAGGTCATTACGATAGATAATTTGTCTTGTAATCCTGTCCTTAATAGTCATATAAGGAAGCATTAGGAAATTGTGAAAATTCTCTCAGGTATAATTAAATCGTACACTTTTCCAGCGATGAATGCTACGGTTTAAATTGATATTCCCCTGAGATAGGGAAAGATTACTTCGAATTATATCACAATCCCCTCTTCTCTCTCTCTCTCTCTCTCTCTCTCTCTCTCTCTCTCTCTCTCTCTCTCTCTCTCTCTATTGAAAGTGTCACTTCGAGTAGATAGAATATTTGGAAAAACTTTACTTTCACAATATAACTGTTCATGAAAGGGGAAACTCTCTCTCTCTCTCTCTCTCTCTCTCTCTCTCTCTCTCTCTCTCTCTCTCCTCTCTCTCTCTCTCTATTGAAAGTGTCACTTCGAGTAGATAGAATATTGGGAAAAACGTTACTTTCACAATATAACTATTCATGAAAGGGGAAACTATCGAAACTCTCTCTCTCTCTCTCTCTCTCTCTCTCTCTCTCTCTCTCTCTCTCTCTCTCTCTCTCTCTCTCCTAAAATTGAGTCACTTTGAGTAAATAGCTTATAGGGAAAAACTCTTCCTTTACAGTATGATGATTCATTAAGGTGGAAACTCTCTCTCTCTCTCTCTCTCTCTCTCTCTCTCTCTCTCTCCTCTCTCTCTCTCTCTCTCTCTCTCTCTCTCTCTCTTTACAGTATAATAGCGATTCATGAAAAGGTAAATTCTCTCTCTCTCTCTCTCTCTCTCTCTCTCTCTCTCTCTCTCTCTCTCTCTCTCTCTCTCTCTCTAACAAGGTTTCTAGAAAGCAAAGAAAAAAAATATTGCACATAAGAAGACCGAGAACAAAGAACAAAGAACTCATAGGCTTTTAAAAAGGTCAAAAGAATCGAGGAAAGAAAAAAAGTAACAAAATAAGGAAATAAACTTAAGAAATGAAGAGTACAGACTCCTAATAAACGCGAAAAGCCAATCTCCAACTTCAACAACCAGTTAAAATGCGTCTAATTACTCGAGCAGTCACTGCCAGACGGATTAGATCCCACGAAGGGGGCCGGGTGGGGGGGGGGTAGACGTCACAAAAGCAGATCATCATGTAGACACAATACACGTGCCAACCGCAGCTCCTAAATATTCAGATCAAGAAAAAATGCGGAAAATAATGAAAAAGAAAGTCGTTTTCTTCAGTAAAATACATTTTCATTTTAAGTAATGTGTGTTTTTGCCATAATTTAACAATAGAAGAGAGGTACTGTTTTTTTTTTTTTTTTTTTTTTTTTTTTTTTTTTTTTTTTTTTTTTTTTTTTTTTTGCATAGATTTCTCAAAGCTTTTAATCAATTGTAAACTTTTTGTTCAATCGGTTGATATTTATCCACAGCATTTATTATTATTATTATTATTATTATTATTATTATTATTATTACTATTATTATTATCTACGCTACAACCCTAGTTGGAAAAGCAAGATGCTATAAACCCAAGGGCTCCAACAGGAAAAAATAGCCCAGTGAGGAAAGGAAATTAGGAAATGAACAAACTACAAGAGAAGTAATGAACACCTAAAACAAAATATTTTAAGAATAGTAACAACATTAAAACAGGTCTTTCATATTTACTTAAAAACTTCCCCCCAAAAAAATTAAAAGCAACAGGAAGAGAAATAGGTTAGAATAGTGTGCCTGAGTGTACCCTCAAGCTAAAGAACTCTACCCCAAGGCAGTGGAAGACCATGGTACCGAGGCTATGGCACTACCCAAGACTAGAGAACAATGGTTTGATTTTAGAGTGTCCTTTTCCTAGAAGAGCTGCTTACCATAGCTAAAGAGTCTCTTCTATCCTTACTAAGAGGAAAGTAGCCACTGAACAATTATAGTGCACTAGTTAACGCCTTGATCGAAGAAGAATTGTTTGGTAATTTCTTTGTTGTCATGTGTACGAGGACAGAGGAGAATGTGTAAAGAATAGGCCAGATTATTCGGTGTATATGTAGGCAATGGAAAAAAAAGAGCCGTAACCATAGAGAGGGATCCAATGTAATACTGTCTGGCCAGTGAAAGGACCCCATAACTCTCTAGCGGTAGTATCTCAACGGGTAGCTGGTGCCCTGGCCAACCTACTACCTAATGTTCAAGAGTATAAAGCAAAACTGAAGTTGTACGTATTCATTAAGCTAATATAATTAATTACAAACACCTACATAGTAGACATCGATTTTGCTTCGAGTGAAGGCTGTTTAGTGCAATGTTTGTCTGTGAGATGCAAATGTATGCTTTTATTGTTCATTATTTAGGAAAGCCATTTTATCGTCTATATGACTTTTATAGTTAATATATGACTTATCTATTTAACGTTGTTACATAACTTATTTTTTCATTCTTTAATTAGTTCTCATAGTTTATTTATCTCTCTATTTCCTTTCCTTACTGGGCTGCTTTCCTTGTTAGAGCCCTTGAGCTTTTACCCTTCTGCATTTCTAATTAGGGTTGTAGCGTGGGTACTAATAATGTTTAAAATCTATCGAGTTGCACGGTTGTTTTAGAACCTGTCTTTTATCATATCGAACCCAGGGAAGAATGGAAGGAAAAGAATTGAATAGGATAATGCGGTAAACAATGCCTATAATTACAGAAACCGCATTTTCCGTAAAACCACACCCGGCTGTTGTCTTTCCAATTTTATCTTTTTCACGCTAAAAATAATCATCACTTTTTCTTGGAAGTTGCGAATGTAATTACTGATTCTGACAATGAAAGAGTATTGCCCACTTTACTTTAATTTTTTTTTCTTTTTTTTTTGTGAATGTTCCTTTATGAAGCCAAGAATATGTGAAATTTATTGTTTACGAAAATCGAATGTATAATTCTGAATTTCAGTTCACGAATAGGTTAAGTACGCTTGGAGTATCGGGTCTTTGAAATCCTTTTTGATTCAATAAGAAGTAATTCGCATTGTAATTAGCATTTGCCTTTCATGATTTGGTTATTCCTATATAATCTCAAATAACACTTAATCGAATCTTGTTCCTATAACAGTAGCGGGTGAGTATTGGCTTATGTAATTATTTCTGAATTTAGTCTGTTATATGTACAAAGTTTTTTTTTTATCTTAAAATAGAATTACTTATTGAGGATACAACTAACAAATAAAATTAAATTGAAATTGTAATGAAAATTACAATAATCTAATGCTCTTCGCACTCCCCAAGAGAGATTAGTTCATCAAACTTTCAACTGAGCTCCACAAGGCACTAAAAGAGTTAGAAGACCCAGACCTACATGGCTGAGGACTATGAAGCGTGAAGTAGGAGATGATGAATGGAGAAGTATTGATTTTAAAGCTCAAGATAGAGGCGACTGGCGAAATCTAACTGAGGCTCTTTGCGTCAATGGGCGTAGGAGGAGATGACGATGATGATGATTAAGAAGATTATAAGAACATAGGAACGTGAAAGATGGTCTAATTCACAAGCTATATACTTTTCGTTCCCTAGAAAAGATAGATTGTGGTGGCCTATTAGAAACGTCCCTGCTTAATAACCCCCGGACTGAGGTTCGAGTTCCGCTCAAGCTCGATAGTTTCTTGCAGTGTTTGTAACATCACCATCCTTGTGCGCTTATGATGGATGGTTTGGGGAGCCTATAGGTCTACCTGCTGAGTCACCACCAGCAGCCATTGCCTGGTCCTCCCTAGTCCTAGCTTGTGTGGAGAGGGGGTTTGGACGCTGATTACATACTATGTTCAGTCTCTAGTGCATAGTCCTGCTAGCTAGGGCATTGTCACTGTCCCTTTGCCATTCATGAGTTGCCTTTGAACCTTTAAACATTTAAAAGGTATTTGTGGTAACTCCTCAAGATCACTTCTTTTCGAGAAGTCTCTACTCAGTGAAGTATTTTTTACTTTGTGGGTAATATAAAGTTCCACATCTAGTTATATTGAACAAGGGTTATTAATCGGACCAGTTTTTTGTTGTTCGGACGTCTTCAAAATTAGTAAATAGCAGATGAGATTTTCTATACCTATTGCAGGGTAAAGTACAGTACAATAGAACCTACAAAATATTAAAACGATTAAAAACTGATGAATTTGCCACCTTTCAATTTTTTAGATTGGTTCAATTATATCAAATCTCACAATGATTTTAGTGCATGTCATTTGGAAGGAGGACTATCATCTGAAACATGTTGAGAGTGAAAATTTGCCTGTTGTCATATTTGGTACATTTTCACACAGGGAAGTTATCTTTTCAAATAATTTTCCATTTTTACCCATGTAGATTTGATCTTATGATTTACAAGGAATATAGGTATCCATTGATAATTTTTGTATATGCTACATTAACAAAGTTTTGAATACATGGGGAATACATTTGTAGTTATGACTATGGCATTGTAAGAAAGTTGTTTCTGCTATGTTTCTCAATTGTTATTACCATAAATTATCTTTTCTGTTAATCCCTATGTATGATTTAATACAATATCAGGATATTACAATTTTATTACATGTCTTTCTCATATCACTTGTTTTATATCATTGTAGCTAGGCTCTTAAGATTATGCATTTTAACACGTGCTATTTCTTGAAGATGTCTAAATAGGTGAAACTAACCAGGATCAAGATGAAAAGAGGTAAAGCAACAGGAGAAATGGCCTAACATTTGATTTGTTAATAGATGGAGGAGATCTCATAGTAATAAATCTCGCTGAATATAACACAAAATATCTTTAAGAACATTCTATACCTATATCTTGTAAAAAATTTATCATTATACAAATTCACAAACAGGAAGACTCAAAAGACCTGAAATATTACCGTACAATGCGTTTACTCAATAATATATGAAATATTTACAAAGATCATATTTGGCCAAATAGAAAGACAGCTAGACTTTGATCAGCCAAGAGAGCAGGCAGGATTTAAAAGTGGCTAATTAACAACTGACCTTATCCATGTAATTAACCAGCTAATGGAAAAATCAACAAAGAATGACAAATCAGTATGTATGGCATTTATAGACTATGAGAAAGCTTTTGATTCTGTCAAAACTTCAGCAGTAATGAAAGCCCTTCAAAGACAAGGAGTAGATAGATGACTCTTATGCTAGAAAGGAGTTAGACAGAGTTAGGAGATATAGGGTATCTCTCCTCAGTTATTCAGTGTACCTAGAAGTTTTTAAGAATTTAAATTGGGAGAATGTAGGAATTAACATTAAAGGGGAGTACCTTAACAACTTAAGATTTACAGATGACAGTTGTGTTTAGTGAATCATGGGCGGTATTGCAAAAGACGATAGAAGATTTGAATAGCGAATGCAGAAATGTAGGACTGAAAATTAATAGGAGTAAAACTAAGATAGTGTTCAATGAAAATGCAGAGACAACAAATAAAGGTTATGGACGAACCTCGAGACGTTGTTAATAAGTAAGCAGTATATACTTAAGACAGACAGTAATTGTTTCCCCAGGACATGAGACAGAAATTAACAGAAGGATAAGCATGGAGTGGAGAGCTTTTGGTGAACAAAATGAGATAATGAACAGTAAAATGCAACTTTCTCTAAAAATAGAAATATGTAATTTGATAGTCCCACCAGTATTAATTTGTGCATCAGAAACTTGGGGCTTTAAGTAAAGACTTAGAACATATAGCTAGTTACAACTCAAACAGCAAAGAGCTATGGAAAGAATGATGATGGAATAACCATAAGAGACAGAAAATGAAGTAAGCTAAAGCAGAGAATATTTTAACAACATGTAAGAAAAATAAATGGACATGGGCAGGACATATAATGAAAATGACAGATAATAGATGGACATTAAGAATAACAAAATGGGTCCTTAGAGATTGCCACCAAAAGCGGGGGAAGGAAGAGAAGACGATGGATGGACTAGCTAAGAAAATTTGCTGTTATAAACTAGCATAGAAAGGTCATAAACAGACGTGCATGGAAGCACACGTTTAAAGGTTTAAAGGCCGCTCATGAATGGCATAAGCAAGAGACAGTGACATTGCCCTAGCAAGCACGACAATGCCCTAGAGACTGACCATATATCATATGATCAGTGCCCAAGCCCCCCTCTCCACCCAATCTAGGACCAGGTAGGGCCAGGCAGTAGCTGCTGATGACTCGGCAGATAGACCTATAGGCTTCCCCAAACACCCAAATCCTTAGCTTACAATGATGGTAGGTTTGTAGACACTAAGGGAACTAACGAGTCTGAGCGGGACTCGAACCCCCGTCTGGCAATCACCAGGCAGAAACGTTACCAATGAGCCGCAACAACCTGAGACCTTTGTCCTGCAGTGGACTAGTTACGACTGATGATGATGATGATGATGGTATATACAGTATGTAC
>NC_090725.1:306465882-306488974 GCF_036898095.1 Palaemon carinicauda | reverse complement strand
CCCAGAGAATTTACCTTAAAGGTACCAGAATTCTAACTCCTGGAGCGAGTATCCCTCGTGAAAGGGATATCGCGACATATCAGAGGACGTATTCTAGACACGTCACATGGCAAATCTACTACCTAAATAGAGATTCGTCTCGTAAGAGGGAGATTGACGAGATACGAATTCGGGAAGAAAAAGGGGGGAGCCGCTCCCAAGGCCTCCCAATCCCCCGATTCGTATGCGTGCCTGGCGCCAATCCTGGCGCCATCTGTATTCCTTGTAGCGTACACGAGGTGCTACAGATACTGTATGTAGGGAGGGGTCCTACAGCCCTTTCTTAGAAAGGCAAGGGGCGGGTCCATCAGGACGACATGGCTATCTCACCCAAAAATAGATTTTTCGCTTCGCTCAAAATCCGTTTTTTGGGCTCAAGCCATGTCGTCCTGATGGAAGTGTACCAGAGCATTACTGTATCTGTGGATTCTCAGAACGTGCCGTACTCCCCGGAGATATTTATTCCCGGTCGACTAGACCTAGAGACCTAAGATGTTACCGTTATACATCTTTTCAACTAACTATAAACTATGTTAGAGCTTCCTGCCCCCTACAGGGAAGAGTCCTACTAGACTCTGGAAAGTCTCGAAGAGTACATATATCTATGTATGAATATCAGGCAAGCTAATATAGTGGTCTCGCCCTATATTAAGTAAAAGCATAGTTTGTAAAGGACCACTGCGTCAATATGAAAATATCGACCAGTTTTCCGCACAATACTTGTATTGGCCAAAGGTTTTATATCCGCATAGGAGGAAAACCAATGCAACCTAGCTTGCATAAAGGAACAATTCTATTAGAATTATCCCAGATAAGGTACATAGAATGAATGCTCAATTATACCAACTAAATTGACACAGGTGAAGGAGACGCAAGGTTCTCAAGAACAAGCTTATTGACAGACAATAAACAGACAGGTTAACCACAATTATACATATATGTATAAGAAGAGGATAACCCAAAACTTTAAGCATAAGTATGATAGTAAACAGGGCTTGTTTGTCTGAAAGAAAAACATTAGATGCCACTTTTAAGATACCGAGGTATCAAAGTCATAAAAGCCTGTATTACAAATCAATGACATTAGCGTTAGAAACGCTCGGCACACATGTCTGCACTTATGCTAGGTTCACCTTCGGAAGTGGAACAGTCTGGATGGGCAACACAGTGCCCTCACTTAGTTTGTAAGTACAGTATGTAACTACACACTCACCCTGGAATTAATCGTCCCAATTAAGACCACTGTTCCTCGCAGAGTTAAACAGTAGGGTTAACACCGCGACCCACTGCTACCACAGATCTCTTTTAGTTCCTCTACTTGCTTTCGCATAGTGGCGAAAGAATACTCTGGAAGACTTCCAGCCAGTGTATGAACGGAGATGTTCAAAATCCATGCAATTAAAGAAATTTAAGAATGAGGCAACTTTCCTCGGATCGTGACCTGCGGGTGTATTGTCAGGATCCGCTCTGCGAATAAAATATGTGATTTTTGCTCTGAGTTGATTCAGAGATAAATTTGAGCCTGATGTTTCTCCCCTGAATAGTTGACCACCCTTGAAGTCTGAAGTTCTATGAAGATAGACCTTTAGGCATTCTACTGGACATAGAGATGCATCTTCTTTCAGAGGGCAGATTCTCCAGGGACCCCACCTGTTGGTGGGTAACTCATTCTTGGCGAGAAACGTAGGATCCGGAAACAGGTTCAGTTCTTCCCCATCCAGGAACTGAACACGACCTGCCTCTCTCGAGAGGCTACAATTTCACTAACCCTGGCCCCGGACGCGAGTGCAAATTAGGAAAATAACTTTTTGTGTCAAATCCTTTAACGCACATTCTTCATTGCTCAACAGAGAAGCGAAATGAAGAACTTGTCTAAAGACCATGAAATGGGCTTTGGAGGTGCTGAAGGTCTGAGCCTAGCACAGGCTTTCGGGACTTTATTAAAGATCTCGTTACCTAGGTCGACCTGGAAGGCATATAGAATGGGGTCTTGTCAAAGCAGACTTACACGCTGAAATCGTGTTCGCTGCCAACCCTTGACCATGGAGGTGGGGAAAAAGGATAAGCAGAAGTCTGTCAAGATCTCCTGCGGAATCTTCGCCTTGACAAAAGGCCACCCATTTTCTCCAAGATGACTCATATTGCCTTCTAGTAGATTTGCATTTATATTCCTCAAGGAAGTCTATACTGGCTTTCGAAATCCCGAAACGCTTTCTCACCGCTAGGGAGAGAAAAACATGACCTGCAGGGTCCGGGTTTTCTGTAATGAAGCGCAGACAGTTGACTTCTGGACTCGCTGGGTCAGAACTGGATCTGGTAGTGGTACAAACTTCAGCTACAGTTCCAATGCCAGGAGGAACCACACGCTGTTCGGCCACTTGTGGGCCACTATTGCCGCTACCCTTTGAAGGATCTCAGTTTGTTGAGGACCCTCAACAGAAGGTTGTGAGGAGGGAACAGATAAATCTTGGACCATCTGTTCCAGTCGAGGGACATCGCGGTCCACTGCTTCCGCTAAGGGGTCCTCGTACGGGGCACGTACAGGGGCAACTTCTTGTTGTCTTTCGTCGCAAAGAGGTCTATCTGCAGTTCTGGGACTGATTCAGAATGAAGGAGAATGATCCTGCGTCTAAGGACCATTCCGACTCTATCGGTGTGAACCTGGATAGAGCGTCCGCTGTCACATTGCGGACTCCTTGAAGGTGAACTGCCGACAGGTACCACTTCTTCTTTTCCGCCAATCGGAAGACGGCCAACATCACCTGGTTGAGAGGTGGTGACCTCGATCCTTGTCGATTCAAGTATCTTACAACTACCTCGCTGTCTATTACCACTTTCTGTGGAACGAATGAC
Organism: Palaemon carinicauda; assembly: GCF_036898095.1. NCBI lineage: Eukaryota > Metazoa > Arthropoda > Malacostraca > Decapoda > Palaemonidae > Palaemon > Palaemon carinicauda. The sequence goes on along the minus strand of NC_090725.1, from coordinate 306,486,082 downwards.
ACGGGAGACTTTCTTTAAGGTAAGGAGCACTGCCCTAGCTTCTAGAAAGTTTTATGAGAAAGGTCTTGAATAGCCTGGACCAAGTCCCCTGGACTTTTTTCCGATGAGAGTGACCTCCCCATCCCTCCTTTGAGGCGTCTGAGTGAATCGTCACCGACGGGGGAGGTGGCTGAAGAAGAACCTGACATCTTTAGATGTCTGGCTTGGGACCAAGGCCTGAGAAGAGTACTTAGCCGAAGCGGCTGGTCTTCTCAGATCTCTTCACGCGTTTGATGCATAACTTCTCCAAACTCCGATTGCATCCTTTAGCTGTGCTCTAGCACTGGGTCTGTCACCGAAGCAAACTGGAGAGAGCGCAGTACTCTCTCCTGCTCGTGTCTTGATATCCTTTCGGAATCTTGAAGTCTCTTGACAGAACCCGCTATCTCCTTCCTTTTCTTCGCTGGGGTGGAGAAACGGTGTGACAAAAGGTCCCAGTGGATCTTAGCCACTGGAACTTTTGAGATGGAGAAAGTCGAGACTTTTTCTGTTGATCTTGAAGCCTAGGTACTCTAGGAACTGGATCACTGACTGGAAGCTTGCAAGCATTCTGTCTCGGATGCTGCCCACACCAACCAGTCGTCCAGGTAGGCTACTACCTGAATTCCCTTTAGGCGAAATTGTTTGAGAGCTACGCTCGCAAGCTTCGTAAAAATCCTTGGGGCTATGTTTAGCCCGAATGGCATGGCTCCGAAGGCGTGTAGTCTTCGCTGTAGCCTGAACCCTAGGTAGGGGGAGAGTCGATGGCTAATTGGAATGTGCCAGTAGGCATCTGACAAGTCTATAGAGACGGAATATGCCCTCTTGGGCAGTAAGGTCCTTATGTGTTGCAGTGTTAGCATTTTGAATTTGTAATTCACTTTGAACTTGTTAAGTGGCGACAAGTCCAGAATGACTCTGAGCTTTTCCGAGTCTTTCTTGGGAACACAAAACAGCCTCCCTTAGAAATTGATGGGCTTCACCCTTTTTCTCCAACCGTTCTTGAACGTAGTCCTCCATAACGGGGGTGGAGTGTTGGAAAAAACCGAAGGTACGGGGGTGGAGTGCTGTACCAGCTCCCGCCCAATCCATTCTTGAGTAGGCTGTGGGCCCAGGGATCGAAGGTCCACCGATCCCGAAATTTCAGAAGTCTCCCTCCTACCGGTATCACCTCACTTGGACTGTTGTCCTGAGGTCTTGCCTTCCTGACCACGACCACCCCTAAATCCCCTTCCCCTTGAGGAGCGTCTAGACGAGCCTCTGGCTGCTCCTCTAGGCTTTGCTCGGAAGGAAGTAGACTGCCCTTCGAACGCTGGGGTGAATGCCGTGGACTGTGTCGACACGGCCTGGGGTACCCACTGAAAGGTGGTCGGGGTTTGTGCCACGATCTGGGGCACTGGGGGCAATGGCAATTGCAGTTGCTGTTGCTGTCTAAGAGGCTTGGCTGGCCGAGACGGTAGCCTAGTCCTCATAGTCTTCCTCTTTGGTTGAGGACCCTCATCCGGGGAAGACTTTCTTTTGATAGCCAGGTCCCACTTCTGGAGAAGGTTTCTATTCTCCAAGGTGGCTTTATCAAAAACTTCTTTGACCAAGTCGGTAGGGAAAAAGGTCTTTTCCCCAAATGTTGGAGGAGATTAGTTTCTTTAGCTCGTGCCTCACTGTAGCCGAGGTAAACACGAACTCCCTACCAGCTCTCCTTGCCTTGACGAAGCCATAAAGGTCCTTCGTCACTGTGGCCAGATGAGGCTTGGCCACTACCATGAACATTTCATGGACCTTGGGGTCACTTGCCATCGTCTCGAGAGTAGTCTGAAGAGACATTGAGGCAGTCAGTCTTTCTTTTGTATCGAGCTCACTTCGCAAAAGAAAGTCAGACAGCTTAGGGGGGTCCTTGCCGAACTGACGTCCGGCAATATCAGCCTCCAACTTTCCACTTAGAACGTAAGATGGACGTCCTTCCAATCTTTGTGGTCCATAGGCAGGGCCAGCGACAAGGGTTTACACTCCTCTAGGGAGGGGCAAGACTTGCCGGCCTCGATTGCTTTTAGTACAGCCAGAAACCCTTTCTGTAAAAAGGGGGAAGGCTCTAGTAGGCGAGGACACAAAGGAAGGGAGCTTCCTATTCAATGCAGCTACCTTTGAGTTAGAGAAGCCCCTCTCTTTCATCGAAGATGAAAGTAGAGCTTGAGCCTTAGCATGGTCATCACTATGCCCTCCTTCGGCTCTGCCTCCTCCTTTGAAGCTGGTTCCTTCCTCAGCCGGACATAACAGTCCGGATATGGTGCCTTGCTGGGCCAGAATTCCACCCTCCAGGGGAACTGAGCCCAGCATATCCGAGATGACGATCTTTCCAGTCGTCATCGACATGTGCTCAGCATACCTCCATGGGTTAGCATCCGAGCACAAAGGAAGGTCTTTCACATTGAGCTTTTCTGGGGCCCATGTGATTCTGCAAGGCACTGCATTCGCAGTTCCATTGCAGCCGCCTTCTCCTGATTCTCCTTCTGCATTTGTTGGATCATTCCAACAATAGAAGAGAGGGCCTGTCCCAGCTCTACTGGGAGACCGGCCGATGTAGAGGGACTTGAACTTCATCCTGGGCTTCTGCAAGGTCTTCCTCCTGACACCCGTCCACATCAGATATCCTGTCATTTAGCTAGATGTCTTGCATCGCGACCGCGACTTCAGCATCCACCTGGATCTGAACATAGGGGATCTCCTCTTGAGGCTGGGGAATCACTGCCTCAGCTGATGCCTTAGGGAAAAGATACGCCCTCATCTTCTCACTTGGAAGATAAGGACCAGAAGTGTACTTTTGGAAGCCCCTTACCCAGGTACGAAGCTTCTTCCTAGCTATTTAAATGTCTCATTAATCAGGTTAGTGCACACAGTACATACCTGAGGGTCCCAATACCGGAGATCATCCTTGGAGACAGCGTATGCTGCGTGTCTCCTACAAAACTCATGTCCGCAGAGGTTCTTGCTGCTGACATTGCAGAAAGCACTTCCCCACTTCGGAGTGTCCTTCTGTAAAGAGAAGAAATTTCCATGAGTATCAAGTGAACTATGTATCACTGGATATGCATAGTATAGCATAACAATTCATAAATGAAAGACACACACTTGTGTTTCCCTCACAACCCATTGTTGCAGCCTTCCAGATAATAAAATCAAAAAATTGGTTTATCTCTACTAGAGTAACCAATGCAAGGTTTCCATAGGAAACAGGTGGAGCTCACACCTAGGCAATGATTTTAAAATCCTGGATAATAGACGGGGAAGAACTCTGCTTCCTGTCTGAGGGCAACAGCAAAGGGCTGTGTAAGAAAACACAATAGTGTTAGAAGATACAGTGCTGTACCTAAACTTTTACTATAGTTTTCTTCTTACTGTATATGCTATACAGAAGAATACTAGTACAGTATAGGAGGATGTGTGCCGGCCTGCCTTTGCCGGCCGGCACACACCACAATTAGCTTTAAAGTATACTACTTAACAGCTATAGGGCGGCAGCCCTCTGGTTCAAATGCCTGTGCCGGCGGCAGCAGCTGCCGGCCAGCAACAGCCAGTGTTGGCCGGCAATGATTGCCGGCCAGCAACTACACAAGGTAGTACCCAGCTGCCGGCCACACTCTTGGTGACCGGCAGACAAGGACTGACATAAGCCGGCCGGCAAAGGTACGAGACCGATGCCAGCCGGCAGCAAAAGAACCAGAAGACTACCCCTGCCCGGCTGCCGGCCTCATAGGCCGGCAGCCGGCCTCATAGGCCGGCTGCCGGGACAGGTACAACACTAGAAGAAAAAAGAATGGATGCCGGGATAAGAGTGTACACGACCCCCAAAGCCCGGCAACCGAAAGAGTGCATATAAGGAAGGGGAGAAACTTAATTCAGGCTTCCTTGACCAATGCCGTCCGGCTCTGTCGGCAGGCATGGATGAGGGACCAAGAGAGGTCCGGGCAGCACTCGAAAACATAAGACCCTTGCCGGCCAGCATCTCAGCCGGCCGGCAATGGCCTTAGTCAATTCCATATCCCAACCTATACTAGGTCCAGAAGTAGAATGACGTACAGTACAGTAATACCCCTGCCAGCCAGCTCTGCCGGCCGGCAAGGCACAGTACAGTAATGGCAAGGCCATTACGGAGATAGAGGGGGAAGGGACAAAAGGGTCCTGCCAACCTTGCTTTAGTGACAGATCACCCGCAGCCAAGAACTCTGTCTTAGCCTAAGGGAGATCTAAGGGAAAGGGCCAGCAATACTTGCCAGCTTCCCAAAGCACCAAAGCAAGGAAGGCGTTGCTATTCCCAAGGGAAGATTTTATCCTCCCCAAGAACAGCAACAGGACTTAGTCTGGTCGATCACAAAAGGAGGAATCATACTACAGAAACCTTCGATAGTGACCTAAGGGAGCTAAGCTCCCTTTATAAGTGTTAGGTCAGCGAGGGGAACTCTGCCCCAAGCCAGACAACACGGACTCAGACTAAAAAACTCTGTTGTTCTGTCCCTCTTTGAACCAGACTCTGCTGGAACAGGAAGGTACAGTAACACCCTAGTATAGTTTTATCGAAAATAAATTCGGAAAAAACCACTTAGGGATAAGCCCAAGGCTTAAACAGAGGGAAAGGGATTGCATACCTTCTCCGAAGAAAAGAAAGCAACCGGGGAGAATAATAAAGTATACTAAGGCTCCATAAGCAATTAACCTAGGCACCAAGAGAATCGATTACCTAATTCACCGAAACTCTCACGTATACAATCTTGGAAATATTCCACACAGTCTAAAATGTATAAAAAATAGCCTAAAGCTTTAATAAACTTTTAATTACACTCGGAAAAACCAAAATCATGCATTAAGTACTAGGACCAAACGACTAGGCTACATGGCCTAGCGTAGGCCAGAATGGCGAATACTTCGCCAAATAATACTAAGCACGAAAGGAAATCCTATGTAAAGCTAAATAGCTAAAATTTATTAAGCAAAACAACCAGGAATGTCACTCTGACTAACTAATTTATACCTAGCGAGTGACAGTGTCCAGGACACCTCTGGTAGGCTACGGCTCTTGTATCAAAGATTAATCCTATTAATCACTCAAAATTTTACCAAGAGCCTACATTTATACATAACAGACACTATACTCAACTTATCCGAGGCCAACGAAGACGGAGAAGCCATGAAAAGTTGAATAAATCCAAGATTTGCGAGAAAAACAGGAAAAAAACACCGAGTTGTTAAGCTACGCAAAAAGGAATACAGATGGCGCCAGGATTGGCGCCAGGCACGCATACGAATCGGGGGATTGGGAGGCCTTGGGAGCGGCTCCCCCCTTTTTCTTCCCGAATTCGTATCTCGTCAATCTCCCTCTTACGAGACGAATCTCTATTTAGGTAGTAGATTGCCATGTGACGTGTCTAGAATACGTCCTCTGATATGTCGCGATATCCCTTTCACGAGGGATACTCGCTCCAGGAGTTAGAATTCTGGTACCTTAAGGTAAATTCTCTGGGAATATCGCCGTAGTTGTAATATACCCTAGGAAGCTACCCTATAGGAACTTCCATCAGGACGACATGGCTTGAGCCCAAAAATATATGTATATATATATGTGTATATATATATATATATATATATATATATATATATATATATATATATATATATATATATATATATATATATATATATATACACGAGAACTTTTATTCGTAATTTTTTTATTTACTAATTATAAAATAAATTCGTAGAAGCAAAGAATTCCCAAGACAATATATTTTTTATTTTTCATTTTAGTTAAGCAAATCACATCTCTCTCTCTCTCTCTCTCTCTCTCTCTCTCTCTCTCTCTCTCACACACACACACGAAAGGAAGTTAATGACGCATTTGGATTTATGGCACAACCAATGTACTCGCTCCATTACTAACGCATTTTCCTAAATCAGTTTGCTTAGATTGTGTCTCTTTAGACAAATTATTTTTCGACGGGATAGTTGATTTATTTATTCGAAGCCCAGTAGTCCAAGTTTACTTGTCCCAATTTATTGTGTTTTTAAACATTATTAGTAATTGTAGAGTTATATTTTCAAAATCTATTGCTAAATATAATTTGATCGATATATTAATGTTGAAATTTACGTCTTGCATGAGCTACGATTATCTTTTTAATTTTTATTCTTATCACTATACTCAATTTTTTTTTAATGAGGCGCATTTGCACTGACTGGCAGCGGTGCCCTTTTAGTTCGGAGAAGTTTCCTGAACACTGATTGGTTAGAATTATCTTGTCCAACCAATCAGCGATCAGGAAACTTTTCCTAGCTAAAAGGGCACCCTTGCGAGTCGGTGCAAATCTGCCTCACTAAAAAGAATTGACTATAGTGTGTGTGCATATCTATTTAGATGGATATCCACAAACGTGCACCCCACTATCACCATGGTATGACTACTCCAGTGATAGCCCAGTGAGGAAAGGAAATAAGGAAACAGATAGTGTGCCTGAGTGTACCCTCAGTGTGAACTAACGTCTTATGACAATGGTTTTAAGGAATAGACAGTATATTGGGAGGAGAGTGATGGAAATGGAGGTAGAGGGAACGAGAAGGAGAGGGAGACCATAGCAAAGGTGGGTGGACTGAATCAAGGATGACCTTCGATCAAAGGGATTAACCGGTAATGAAGTGTGGAACAGAGGTAGATGGAGAAAGCTGACCAGAAACATCGACACCACATAGAAGTGGGAAAAGATGTTGACAAAGAAGAAGAAGAAGAAGACTATACTGGAAAAAGTAAGAGGCAAGGTTTAATGCACTCCTTATATCAACATTACAGGCCTACACAAAAACGTGATTTACCAGTCGGTAATTTTTACCATTACTTTTTCTATTCAACTAAATCTGCATGAACTGAGTAATTTAAAATGGCTATATACAAGATAATCACTTTTCCTCGTTCCGAGTTTAATGAATGACAGAAGCCAGGGACAGTGACATAGCCCTATCAAGCAGGACAATGCCCTAGAGACTGATCTGTACATATGATCAGCGCCCAAACCCCCTCTCCACCTAAGCTAGAACCAATGAGGGCCAGGAAATGGGTGCTGATATATTCAGTAGATAGATCTATAGGCTCTCCCAATCCCCCCCCCCCCATTCCTTAGCTTACAATGATGGTGAGGTTGCAACGACTATTAAACTTAGCAGTTTGAGCGGGACCCAAACCTCAGTCTGGCGATCGCCAGTCAGGGACGTTACCACATCGGCCACCACAATCCCCGAGTGCAGATATCTTAACATATTGAAAGAGTTTGCGTACCACCATGATCAGCAAAGCTGTACTAGTCAAGGCCACGCATACTAGGTTGGTTTGCTGTGAGTGATCAGACGAAAATCTCCTACTATCACTAATCCGCAGTTGACCAGCGTGGTGAGGAAAACTGGCTAAACACCCGGCATGAATAAAGACATGTCTGGGGCCTTTGTCCTGCATTGGAATAGAAACGGCTGTTTTTATTGTTGTAATAATTTTCACAACGAAAAGTTAAAAAGGTATAATCGTCTTACCAAATATAACCACTAAACCTTCAGTAGATAACTTCTGAGCCTCACAACTATTGATTAATTTTACGTATAAGACTAACACCGTACCTTACAAGGTCATCTAGGATAAAAATACCTGTTGTTTTAATAATCGTCAGGTATTTTTTAGCTTGATCCTAAACTAGAAGAAATGCAGAATAGACTTCCAGCAGTGATACATCTTCAAATTATTATTCATTTCAAAAAGCTCAAATTGTTCATTGTTTATAAGTGTTCAAATAACTGTTCTTCAGTTGCCCCGTGTAACTATAGTCAATTTTTTTTAGCGAGGTAGATTTGCACCGACTCGCAGCGGTGCCCTTTTAGCTCGGAAAAGTTTCCTGATCGCTGATTGGTTGGACAAGATAATTCTAACCAATCAGCGTTCAGGAAACTTTTCCGAGGTAAAAGGGCACCGCTGCGAGTCAGTGCAAATGCGCCTCATTAAAATAAATTGACTATAGGGTTTAAACTCGAACATGTACCATGTGCCATTACCTTGAATGCTGCTGCTTTTTACCTTAAAACTTTTTCCAATTTCCTTAAATGTTAAGCTAGTAAAACCGAAATTACCTTAGAATTACCTTGAAACCATGAGAATTATCCTCCAATTTCCTTAAATTTTAAGCAAGTAAAACCGAAATTACTATAGAATTGCCTTGAAACCATGAAAATTATCCTCCAATTTCCTTAAATTTTAAACTAGTAAAACAGAAATTGCCTTAGAATTGCCTTGAAACCATGAAAATTATCCTCCAATTTCCTTGAATTTTAAGCTAGTAAAACCGAAAATACCTTAGAATTGCCTTGAAACCATGAAAATTATCCTCCAATTTCCTTAAATTTAAGCAAGTAAAATCGAAAATACCTTAGAATTACCTTGAAACCATGAAAATTATCCTCCAATTTCCTTAAATTTTAAGCTAGTAAAACCGAAAATACCTTAGAATTGCCTTGAAACCATGAAAATTATCCTCCAATTTCCTTGAATTTTAAGCTAGTAAAACCGAAAATACCTTAGAATTGCCTTGAAACCATGAAAATTATCCTCCAATTTCCTTGAATTTTAAGCTAGTAAAACCGAAAATACCTTAGAATTGCCTTGAAACCATGAGAATTATCCTCCCATTTCCTTGAATTTTAAGCTAGTAAAACCGAGATTACCTTAGAATTACCTTGAAACCATGAGAATTATCCTCCAATTTCCTTAAATTTAAGCAAGTAAAATCGAGAATACCTTAGAATTACCTTGAAACCATGAGAATTATCCTCCAATTTCCTTAAATTTTAAGCTAGTAAAACCGAAAATACCTTAGAATTGCCTTGAAACCATGAAAATTATCCTCCAATTTCCTTAAATTTAAGCAAGTAAAATCGAAAATACCTTAGAATTACCTTGAAACCATGAAAATTATCCTCCAATTTCCTTAAATTTTAAGCTAGTAAAACCGAAAATACCTTAGAATTGCCTTGAAACCATGAGAATTATCCTCCAATTTCCTTAAATTTAAGCAAGTAAAATCGAAAATACCTTAGAATTACCTTGAAACCATGAAAATTATCCTCCAATTTCCTTAAATTTAAGCAAGTAAAATCGAAAATACCTTAGAATTACCTTGAAACCATGAAAATTATCCTCCAATTTCCTTTAAATTTTAAGCTAGTAAAACCGAAAATACCTTAGAATTGCCTTGAAACCATGAGAATTATCCTCCAATTTCCTTAAATTTTAAGGTAGTAAAACCGAAAATACCTTAGAATTGCCTTGAAACCATGAGAATTATCCTCCAATTTCCTTAGATTTTAAGCTAGTAAAACCGAAAATACCTTAGAATTGCCTTGAAACCATGAGAATTATCCTCCCATTTCCTTGAATTTTAAGCTAGTAAAACCGAGATTACCTTAGAATTACCTTGAAACCATGAGAATTATCCTCCAATTTCCTTAAATTTAAGCAAGTAAAATCGAGAATACCTTAGAATTACCTTGAAACCATGAGAATTATCCTCCAATTTCCTTAAATTTTAAGCTAGTAAAACCGAAAATACCTTAGAATTGCCTTGAAACCACGAAAATTATCCTCCAATTTCCTTAAATTTAAGCAAGTAAAATCGAAAATACCTTAGAATTACCTTGAAACCATGAAAATTATCCTCCAATTTCCTTAAATTTTAAGCTAGTAAAACCGAAAATACCTTAGAATTGCCTTGAAACCATGAAAATTATCCTCCAATTTCCTTAAATTTAAGCAAGTAAAATCGAAAATACCTTAGAATTACCTTGAAACCATGAAAATTATCCTCCAATTTCCTTAAATTTTAAGCTAGTAAAACCGAAAATACCTTAGAATTACCTTGAAACCATGAGAATTATCCTCCAATTTCCTTAAATTTTAAGCTAGTAAAACCGAAAATACCTTAGAATTACCTTGAAACCATGAGAATTATCCTCCAATTTCCTTAAATCTTAAGCTAGTAAAACCGAAAATACCTTAGAATTACCTTGAAACCATGAGAATTATCCTCCAATTTCCTTAAATTTAAGCAAGTAAAATCGAAAATACCTTAGAATTACCTTGAAACCATGAAAATTATCCTCCAATTTCCTTAAATTTAAGCAAGTAAAATCGAAAATACCTTAGAATTACCTTGAAACCATGAAAATTATCCTCCAATTTCCTTAAATTTTAAGCTAGTAAAACCGAAAATACCTTAGAATTGCCTTGAAACCATGAGAATTATCCTCCAATTTCCTTAGATTTTAAGCTAGTAAAACCGAAACTACCTTAGAATTGCCTTGAAACCATGAAAATTATCCTCCAATTTCCTTAAATTTTAAGCTAGTAAAACCGAAAATACCTTAGAATTGCCTTGAAACCATGAGAATTATCCTCCAATTTCCTTAAATTCTAAGCTAGTAAAACCGAAAATACCTTAGAATTGCCTTGAAACCATGAGAATTATCCTCCAATTTCCTTAAATTTTAAGCTAGTAAAACCGAAAATACCTTAGAATTGCCTTGAAACCATGAGAATTATCCTCCAATTTCCTTAAATTTTAAGCTAGTAAAACTGAAATTACCGTAAAATTACCTTGAAACCATGAAAATTATCCTCCAATTTCCTTAGATTTTAAGCTAGTAAAACCGAAACTACCTTAGAATTACCTTGAAACCATGAAAATTATCCTCCAATTTCCTTAAATTTTAAGCTAGTAAAACTAAAAATACCTTAGAATTGCCTTGAAACCATGAAAATTATCCTCCAATTTCCTTAAATTTTAAACTAGTAAAACTGAAAATACCTTAGAATTTCCTTGAAACCATGAAAATGATCTTAAACAGGTAATTACCTTAAAACTGCTGCGTTTTACCTTAAAACTTTTTTTTCAATTTCGACATAACCTTAGAATTGCCTTGAAACCATGAGAATTATCCTCCAATTTCCTTAAATTTTAAGCTAGTAAAACCGAAACTACCTTAGAATTGCCTTGAAACCATGAAAATTATCCTCCAATTTCCTTAAATTTTAAACTAGTAAAACTGAAAATACCTTAGAATTTCCTTGAAACCATGAAAATGATCTTAAACAGGTAATTACCTTAAAACTGCTGCGTTTTACCTTAAAACTTTTTTTCAATTTCGACATAACCTTAGAATTGCCTTGAAACCATGAGAATTATCCTCCAATTTCCTTAAATTTTAAGCTAGTAAAACCGAAACTACCTTAGAATTGCCTTGAAACCATGAAAATTATCCTCCAATTTCCTTAAATTTTAAACTAGTAAAACTGAAAATACCTTAGAATTTCCTTGAAACCATGAAAATTATCCTCCAATTTCCTTAAATGTTAAGCTAGTAAAACTGAAATTACCTTAGAATTACCTTGAAACCATGAAAATTATCCTCCAATTTCCTTAGATGTTAAGCTAGTAAAACCGAAAATACCTTAGAATTGCCTTGAATTCCTTAGATTTTAAGCTAGTAAAACCGAAAATACCTTAGAATTGCCTTGAATTCCTTAGATTTTAAGCTAGTAAAACCGAAAATACCTTAGAATTACCTTGAAACCATGAAAATGATCTCAAATTAAGATAATTACCTTAAAAGTTTAAACCCTGCTTGTAACTATTCGAAATAGTGTTCTTATATTGGAAGACTGTGGTCATTAATCACCTTAACAAATGCGCAATGTCTAAGTTCTTTTGTTTTATAGTTTAGTCGCCGGGTAATTGATAGTCGGATAGCTACTGTTACTGTCTCCTGAAAAAAAAAAAAAAAAAAAAAAAAAAAGTTAATTTATTTCGAAGTTTTTATCCTCTTGTTATTTTCAAGGTTTTATAATTTGTATATGAAAGATTTATTTTAATGTTTTTATTGTTCTTAAATTTCTCTTTTTGTTTTTCCGTATATATTTTCCTCACTGGGCTGTTTTCCCTGTTGGAGCCCTTGGCCTTACAGCATCCTGCTTTTTCCAACTAGGGTTGTAGCTTAACAAGTAATAATATTAATAATAATAATAATCCGTTTTGATTAATAGATTTGTTTTTAGTTCTTACTCCTAAGAAAACATTTTACCTTTAAGATTTATGTAATCCTTTTTTAACATCATGTTGAAATGAATTGTAATACTTTTAAGAACAAAATATCGTTAAATGTCTCGTCTAGTTTCGCCTCGCAACCATTTTATCAATCTTGCTAGTCAACATACTGTATAGCCAAGCAGTTTAAAGGTTTAAAAGCTGTTCATGAATGGCAGAGGCAAGGGACAGTGACAATTCCCTTGCAGTACAATGCTCTAGGAGTCTAGAGACTGACCATATATACATATGACCAGCGCCCAAGCCCCCTCCTCCATCCAAGCTAGAACCAAGGAGGGCCAGGCAATGGCTGCTGATGACTTAGCAGGTAGACCTTTAGACTTCCCCCAAACGCCCTTCCAAACCAATTTTACACCTTTTCTGGTAAACCGAGCAAAGTTATGCCATTATGTTTCATCATATATGACCTTGCACAAAGCAAGTATTACTCTGCCAGCCAATTCCTTGAGCCAGGTTTTTCATCCAGTCATAGCTTACACAAACTGGCCTGCCACTCAGTTACACTTTCACTACTGTATCTCACTACTCCACTTTCAGCTTCTATTTAACTCTTTCTTTATTGAACTCTATCTCTCTTCCATCATCTTCCATCTTCTACATTCACCTTTAAAAAATAATCATATATCAACATAGAACTGTCTTTCCACAGGTATTATTTATCATTTACTTTATATATTCTTAGATCCATATAAAATATCTAATATATATATATATATATATATATATATATATATATATATATATATATATATACAGTGTTATATATATATATATATATATATATATATATATATATATATATATATATATATATATATATATATATATATATATATATACAGTCGTTACTAGTTCACTGCAGAACAAAGGCCTCAGACATGTCTTTCCACTTGGGTCTGTTTATGGTCTTTCTGTGCCTATCCACACCCGCAAACTTCCTTAGTTTGTCAATCCATATATATATATATATATATATATATATATATATATATATATATATATATATATATATATATATATATGCGAAATAATATATGATGATAGACAACGACCCTATTTCATCTCAGGATGTAATTTTAATGTAACAGTTTAATAGGCGTTGAGAGATGATGGAACTCCAAGCGAAATTAATTTCCTGCTAATTATAGTGGATCCCTTGGAACCCTGGAATGGTGATCATAATGCAGTGGTCATAGTAAACCAAGTGATTATTATAATGGGTTTGTTTCCCCAATGGAGACCTTGGGCCTTTTGTACATGTGGATTCTGGGAAATTGAAGGTGTCGAATAAGTGTGAATTGATATTGTAATTCCTTCATTGTAAATGTATATCAAATGGATATTGATGGCTTGTATGTAGATTACCATTTCGTAGAATAAATTCACCTACTTTACGAGTTGTAGAAAATTCCATGAATTTGCAGAGTAGGTAGATTACTTGTTGATGCCCTTATTTATATTTTATTTCCCCACTGGAGGCTTAGCTTGAATAGCATTTGCATAAAATTACGACTTAGAAGTTAGGTAATAACACGATCTCTTTTCCCACTTTCTATTTCTCTTAGGCAATTTTCACTAAAGCTCTTGTGTAATCAGTTATTTCTAAGGCGACTCTTCTCTAGTTTTCTGTATCTTTTCTTGCCTTCAAGGATGGGGATTTGAAGGAAAAGGCTGAATTTCTTACTGTGGTCTCTATTTAATCAATTTTAACCGACAGCTGTTTCAGCCAATAACTAGTGGCTTTCATCAGGGCATATCTACAAAGAAATCATTATCCTTATATAATGGCAGCGCATCCATGCTAACGAAATTTTTAAAGAAAAATAGAAAACAAAAAACCTCTATACCTCTAGCTAACCCAGACATAGTCATCTTTAGTCTCTCCCTTTCCACAGTTATCTAGATCATTATGAATACTGCATATGCAGCTTTGCTTTATTAATGAACAAACACCTGTGCCATTATCAAACGGCAGAAGAGTAACACTATCCTTATCTCTAACACAAGAGAAACAATACCGAATGTAATTTATACACCCAATTCATGTGCTCCAGGCTAGTACAGTGGTAACATGTTTGCCTAGCATTCGCATGGCAGCAGATCGATCCCAGCCCAGCTCCGTGAATTTGATCTGATTACTGAGGAGGCCACTGCTGTGGTTGGGCACCGCAATTGGGGTTTGGGCTTGCCTGACTAACATTCTGGTGAGCATCAACTCTGATGAAACTGGAACTTAAACCAGACACCTTTACCTTATATGTACACCTCCCACCATATAAAAGTACTAGGCCAAGAGAATACACTGTAAGATATGGGCAGAGGATGGTATTAATGGAAGCTGATTAACCGCTAGTAACCATAGAAAGCAGAGAAATTCATGATACAAAATCATGAATATAAAAGATGGAACGTTATGCTGTTGGAATAAGATGAAATAGTTAACGCCCAATCATGTACAGGAGTAACTGACACACCTAGCTCCAAAGGAGTGCACCCTGCTACACCGTTACTTCATGGTGATTAACCAAACAGAACTGTTAACAGAAATGACAGAGGTAATGGGTTGGGCTACAAACATGAACTCTCCGCCCAGTAACGGTGTGACAGGGTGCACTCTCAGACCAAGGTGTACCAGGAATTCCTGTATCTAACTGTACCTTTTTTGTCATTTTTAAAATTCATTATCTTTTAAGAATGAGAGGTCACCATTATTAAAAATAATTCCTGCTCTTATCTGACCTAAATCTACATCACAAAGTCAGATGAACACCTCCCTGGGTTGAAGCAAGAGTTTATTATGAAATTCATGGTTCTTTCGGTTTCCAATTTTTTTAGAAACTCATTATGGGATTTTCATGTAAACCAATTCAACGATGATATACGATATTAATGACAAGAGTCCTCATTATCACACTCGCCAGTCATAAAAAAAAAAAAAAAATAGGTTAAGATGTTATCGAAGGATATCTTAGTCATTATGGCAGAAACAAGCAACAAAAATAATTTTGACCAAAAAAATATGAAATTATTATTATTATTATTATTATTATTATTATTATTATTACTTTCTAAGCTACAACCCGAGTTGGAAATCAGGATGCTATAAGCCCAAGGGCTCCAACAGGGAAAATATCCCAACGTGGAAAGGAAATAAGAAAAAAATAAAGTATTTTAAGAACAGTTAACATTAAAATAAATATTTCCTATATAAGCTATAAAAACTTTAACAAAACAATAGGAGGAAAAATACGATAGAATAGTGTGCCCAAGTGTACCCTCAAGCAAGAGAACCCTAACCCAAGACAGTGGAAGACCATGGCACAGAGGCTATAGCACTATCCTAGACTAGAGAACAATGGTTGGATTTTGGAGTGTCCTTCTTCTAGAAGAGTTGCTTACCATAGCTAAAGAGTCTCTTCTACCCTCACCAAGAGGAAAGTGGTCCCTGAACAATTAAAGTGCAGTAACCCCTTGAGTAAAGAATTGTTTGGTAATCTGTGTTGTCAGGTGTATGAGGACAGAGAAGAGTATGTAAAGAATATGCTAGACTATTCAATGTGTGCATGTAGGCAGAGGGAAAATTAACCATAACCCGAGAGGAGGATCCAATGTACTGTCTGGCCAGTCAAAAGGCCCCATAACTCTATAGCGGTAGTTATGAAGAAGGGTAAATTACTACCAATGTACCCAGAACATGATAAGTGACGGTGATATGATTTAGTGCCTAGGGAAATTTATTTTACTTTTGCGTGGACATAATACTGTGTCAAAGTACACAGTTTTATTTATTTATTTTTTTTTTTTTTTTTTTTTTTTTTTTTTGGTGCTCAACTTAAAATCATTATATTCACTATTTATCCTGGTTATTTTGCATTTTTCAACAGGATTTACTCAATTAAAGAAAGGTTATTCAGTTTAACAGGAACTAAATCAACATATTATTCAAACTAATTCTACACAGACCAATGAAGAATGAAATATCACTTATTTATATATCCTGACGGTCAGTACTGCTATGAATACAGTTTAAAGGTTACTCATGAATGGCAGAGGCAAGGGACAGTGACAGTGTCATAGCTAGCAGGAAACTGCCCTAGTAACTCTACCCAAGGTAGGACCAGGGAGGGCTAGGCAATGACTGTTGATGACTCAACAGGTAGACCTATAGGCTACCCTAAACCCTCCTTCCTTAGCTCACAAGGATGGTGAGGTTACAGACACTACGTGAAACTATGAAGTTTGAGTTGGTCTCGAACCCCAGTCTAGCAGATAACGAGACAGGGACATTTCCAATAGAAGGATAGCTTCTTCTCAAAATAAACTAAATTGTAATAGAAATAAGCTAATAAACTACTATGTCATGGAGCCGAGAGAAGGTTGTGAACTCAAAGGCAGTGTGAAAGCAACTGAGTTAGTTTATTAAAGAACACTCTCCTTTATAGGGGGGGGGGGGGAGCTATGTACGATCGTGTGACACACGGTTGGTACAACTATCATCATTATGAAGTATAATTTCCATTATACTGAGATTTAAATTGAAATGGAGGTAGAAGAAAAAGACATATAAAGTTTCATTGATAATGTTATAATATATCTGGAGCCAATGCCCCAATCGAAAACAAATATCCTGATGTCCAACAAGATATGTACCGTAATAGACAGGGGGGGGGGGGAATCCTCCCTCCCCCACCCCCTCCTGGTTTGCGTCCTATTTCTTAGTCCTGAAGGTCTCAAATCTTATGGGAACAAATTACACTCCTTTGATGCCACACGTCTAGAGAGTTCATTGATATTTTTGTTTTTGTTATTCTTTGATGAAAAAAAAAACTCAAAGTTGCAAAAAATTCTTATAATTATTTTCTTCACTCGGAAAGGGTGATTGTTATTTCCTTCTCTCTTTAATTTGGGATATTTTAATTTATCATTTATGTCAAATTTCATTCTCCTGTTTACCTTGGTTTACTTTTAGATACTTTTTTTTATGATCGTTACATGTCAACCGACTAGTCCCACCTCCCAAATTGAAAATGACACTGTTAAAATAAACCATAATTTTAATCGGAAATTTTCCGTAAAAAAATATACTGTTCTCAGCTGTTTCAGTAAGATATAGGCGACCGTAATCTCTACCCTACTTTGTTATTATCTTTTACGGTTTGGTGGCCGTAATATCACTCCTTTACGTCAATATATCTGTTTTTAAAACTAAATGCCTAGTTATATTTATTTCAGGATTTTACTGTTTTTTATGCAAATTTTGAACAGTGTATGTAACTACTGACAAAATAAAGAAAGAAAACTAGGGTTGTGGTGGCCGATGTGGTAACGTCCCTGACTGGTGAACCCCAGACCGGTGTTCGAGTCCCGCTCAAACTCGTTAGTTCCTTTGATCGCTTCAATCTCACCATCCTTGTGAGCTAAGGATGGGGTGTTTGAGAGAGCATGTAGGTCTATCTGCTGAGTCATCAGCAGCCATTGCCTGGCCATCCTTGGTCTTAGCTTGGGTGGAGAGGGGGCTTGGGCGCTGATCATATGTGTATATGATCAATCTCTAGTGCATTGTCCTGCTCGATAGGGTAATGTCACTGTCCCGTACCTCTGCCATTCATGAGCGGCCTTTAAACCTTTAAACAACTTTACGCAAGGAATCGAAGGGGCGTCATTGAGGACGAAGGGAATCCTTCGTGTGGCTTAAGCCCTTACTCACCAAAGATCCCACTGTGGTGTAATCATGACAGGATATCAAAACGTCAGTTCTGCGGAAACAAAAGGAAAATAAAAGTTGTCGCAAGGAAAAGGAGGAGTAAGAGAAAGTTGTCAAAGAGAAGGAATGGGGCATGAATTCAACAGAAGATGCTTTGTTGCGAGTCTTTTTATTCGACAAAATGCAAGTATATAACTAGAGAAAGACAGACACACGCACATTTACACACACACACACACACACACACACACACACATATATATATATATATATATATATATATATATATATATATATATATATATATATATATATATGCATATGTATGTATTCGAATAAGCCATACATTTTAATACATTAATGTCTGGATTCTCTTACCAACCTCGGGATCAGAGTCCCAATGCGAAACCACTTTAAGACAATAGCATCTGACCGGCTGGGAATCGAACCTTGGTCCAGGATACTTGTGTGACAGTGACTGTACCACTGAAAAAAAAAACACGTCTAAATGTGCAAAATTTCACATATATGTATGTATGTATGTATGTATAGTTTATATATATCATCATCATCCTTTACTAGTCCACTGCAGAACAAAGGCCTCAGACATGTCCTTCCAATTGGGTCGGTTTATGGCCCTTTTATGGCAGTCCACACTCACAAACTTTCTTTGTTCGTCGATCCATCGTCTTTCCTTTCTTCCCCTGCTTCTTTTGCGATCTGTAGGGACACATTATGTTATTCCTAATGTCCATCTATTGTCTGTCATTCTCTTTATATGTCTAGTCCATTTCTTTTTATTACATGTTAGAATATCCTCTACTTTAGTTTGCTTTCGTATCCATGTTGCTCTTTTCCTGTCTCTTAGAGTTATTCTATCATTATTCTTTCAGAGAGAGAGAGAGAGAGTGAGAGAGAGAGAGAGAGAGAGAGAGAGAGAGAGAGAGAGAGAGAGAGAGAGAGAGATCATTAATAGTCATTCTTTTGTTAATGAAGTAGTCGATTCTCCCTTTCAAGCATTGTCTCTTACATCAATACCATCTTAATTGCTAAATATTTTATAATCTCATTTTGTATTTTATTTTAATTTAATATCACATTACTTACATCGTTTATTTATTTCCTTATTGCCTTACTTCACTGGGCTATTTTGCCCTGTTGGAGCCCTTGGGTTTATAGCATCTTGTTTCTCCTACTAGGGTTGTAGCCTGGCTAGTAATAATAATAATAATAATAATAATAATAATAATAATAATAATAATAATAATAACTCAATTATATACTTCCAACAATTCAATAAGCTAATTGTTAATTAAAAAAAAAAAAAAAAGAATAATCTATAACAAAAGAACGAAATTTTTTCTCCCACTGCCATCAATGAAAACAAATACACTCCCCCCCCCTCAGAAAAAAGAGGGTGTTGTATTTTGATATTCAAAACACTGCTCGTCAATTAACGCAAACAAACAGTTGCAATTCATTAAGAGTTTATTCATGGCTTTATGTTCTCAGGCTGACTTGAATTCATTTTATATATATATTTTTTTTTCTATTCATTTACGCTAAGAAGTACACTCAGACCTGGCATTGTATACTGAATGATTCAATCTCTAATCTCCGAAGAATGCGATTAACCTTTATTCAAGACGACAATAGATGATCCCCCATGTAATTACAACACCAGCCACCCGTTGAGATACTACCGCTAGAGTGTTATGGGTTCCTTTGAATGTCCAGAGAGTGCTACATTGAATCCTTTTCCCTTTGCCTACACATACTCCGAATAGTCTGGCCTATTCTTTACAGATTCTCCTCTGTCATCATACATCTTACAACACTGAGATTACCATACAATTCCTCTTCACCCAAGGGGTTAACTACTGCACCGTAATTGTTCAGTGGCCACTTTCCTCTTGGTGAGGGCAAAATAGGCTCTTTAGCTATAGTAAGCAGCTCTTCTAGAAGGATACCCCAAAATCAAACCATTGTTTTCTAGTCTTGGGTAGTACCATAGCCTCTGTACTATGGTCTTCCACTGTTTTGGGTTAGAGTTCCTTTGCTTGAGGGTACACTCTGGCACACTATTCTATCTTATTTCTCTTCCTCTTGTTTCGTTAAAGTTTCCATAGTTTATATAGGAAATATTAATTTCAATGTTACTGTTCTTAAAATATTTAATTTTTCCTCGTTTACATTCTTCACAGGGCTATTTTCCCTGCTGGGGCCCCTTGACTTATAGAATTCTGTTTTTCCAACTAGGGTTGTAGCTTAGCTAGTAATAATAACAACAACAACAACAACCACC
>NC_090725.1:306310882-306463382 GCF_036898095.1 Palaemon carinicauda | reverse complement strand
ATTCACCAAAGTGTAATGTGTAAAATTAGGTATAGGGTAACCTAGATTCTCTTACTCATGACAAATTAGTAATAGCACTTGACATTTCATTTATGGCTGCTCATTATAGTGAGTAATATTAAACTTTTTTTTTATCTACAGAAGGATGCCTAAACTACGGTCCTGCTTGTCTCGGGGGTGAGTATTCAGTTGTTTATATTATCTCTCTCTCTCTCTCTCTCTCTCTCTCTCTCTCTCTCTCTCTCTCTCTCTCTCTCTCTCTCTCTGTAAATAGGTGCCGACATATACACCGAATAATGTGGCCTATTCTATACAAATAATTATTATCTTTCCTCATAAATCTGACAACACTAAACAAACCGAAAAATTCTTCTTCACTTAAGTGGTTTACTACTGCAATGTTAACAGAAGGACCATGGATATCCTGTGGTGTATTAAGAGGTTGCCTTTTACTTATGTGTACCTCTATCTTCCTCTCTGGTAATGTTCCCAAACCATCTTTAATGTCCTCCCTTCAGCTGAAGTATCTATCCTGGTGTGTCGGCTCTTCTACGTTTATCCAATTTTATTCGCCATTTTTATTTTTGTCCATAAGTTGTAGGAACCAATTTATATATAATCATGTACATATTGTGTTTGTTGTCATTATTGTTAAGTTAATTTTCAAGTATGATGAGACTTCTTTATTGTTTTTAATACTAATTCTATCTGGAGATATTGAACAAAGTCTGGTACCAGTACGTCCTTGACTTGGCAAGTGTCGTCTAACGTATTACAATATTTGTATACAGCACGCCAACATTCAAGGTCTTACAGTTGCCTCCTGACAGTACAATATTCTATTATTCTCAGAAATTTTGGTTTATCAAGTGAGGCATCCATCAAAGCTACTTATTCATGGTTTAAAAAAAAAAAAAACTATACTTTTGAAACTGGGTACCATTCTTAGGACAAGGGGAATGGTGGTGCATTATAGGACTGAGTACTTTGATTTTCATAAAGTTTGGTTATGAATGTAGATGCCATGAGATTCAAGTCATAAAAGTCTGTTGCATGCATAACCACTTTCATCTATCAGAATCCATACTTGGATAATTCTATCTTCGATTGTATTCTTACCACTATGACCAAGATACAATAAAATTATAGAAAAGCCTATCTTGTGCTTGTTTTTATTTCAATGCTTACCAGAAGGAGTGCTTGACTTCTGTTTCTTCTACTGACTGCTGTGGTTTTAGAGCATTGAACTTTGCCTCTGAATTGGGCTGTGAGCAAATAAAGAGTGAAGATGCTCTCAGGCCTGGTAACTGCTTGGACCTTAGTGTACACTGACACTTCTGTTTCTTCTTCTGATTGCTGTGGTTCTAGAGCATTGAACTTTGCCTCTGAATTGGGCTGTGACCAAATAAAGAGTGAAGATGCTCACAGGCCTGGTAACTGCTTGGACCTTAGTGTACACTGACTCTCCTGTTGTTATAACCAAGTAAGGTTGGTTCTCCAGTTGGGACGTCTGATCATGCATTGGTTTTGTTAGTAATTAAGACTTATCAGCCTGTCCCTGATGTGTCATACTCATGTAAGACATATGAAATCTCTTGGAGAATGGAATGGGATTTTTAGTGATCATAGATATTTGAATTGGTCAAAATTGTTAACCCTGTTGTTCTCCTGAATGAAAATCTAGTGAACCTAATTGACAGGCGTTCTCGTATGTTAAAATACCGATGGAAAGACAAACACTGGTTCAATGATGAATGTAAGACGAGCTTATTTGAAAAACCAGGAGGTCTATCATCTTTGGAAGGGAACAGGTCAGATTTCACCTGGAAAAGCTATGTTCAACTAAGAGCTGTTGCTTAGAGAATTTATGCTTCAACTGAAAAGGAATATACTTTTAACCATAAAAGTAATCCTCTTTTGGCACAACTCGGGAACATAAACGGTGGGCTACTTTTAAATCTGCTCTCTTGGGTTTAGACTTAATATTTCCTTCTTTACTTGAACCGGATTGCTCTGTCACTCACTGTCCAAAGGAAAAGGCAACCTTTTTGGCTGATGTGTTTGGCAGTAAGAAAAGTATTAAAGAACTTGATCTTCCCCATTCCTGTTTCCAGAAGCTAAATCAAATAGTTTAATGGACCTTGATGCTTATGGAAGTGAAGACCCAAATGGTCTTTTTACTTTTTTTAAAAATACATTTTAAAGTAATAAATTGCAGAGTAGTCGTTAATGGGCACCTTAGTAAGTATAAGAATATATCTGGTGTTCTTCAGGGTACCGTAGCGTTCTTGGTCCCTTACTTTTCACACGATACACATCATATGTGGTTTGGTCCAGAAAACAAACTAGTTGCATATGCAGATGATGCTACTCTTTGCTTCAATCCCGTCTCCTGAATATAAGATCTAGGGATGCCGAACCCCTTGATACAGAGATAGCTGAAATTGGTGCATGGTACAAATTATGGGACTTCGGCATCCAGATATTTGTATTGATAATGTCTCTTTAACTTTATAAAACTAAAATTTTAAGTGTCATTCTTGATAGCAAATTCACTGAGAAATTAGCTTACTTAGAAATTCTTAAGATTTTCGGTATCAATCTACCCTGGAGAAATGTTTTAATTCTTTCATTCAACCTTGTTACGAGTATTATTGTCATGTCTGGTCTTCAGCTGCTGAGTCATCTTACTTGTTGGACAAAATACTGCGGTATATTAAATCTATTATTACTAATTTTGATAATATTATGTGTCACTGTTGTTCAATTAGTTCTTCATGCATGTTGCGTAAGATTTTCATAATTCTTACCATCCATTAAACTCGGATCTCCCCAGACTGTACCATCCTATGCGTAGTGCTATTAATTTTAATAGTTCTACCTTCTCCATCATAAAGCTCAACACTACGCAGTATTCTAGAAGTATTATTCCAGATGTTACCAGATTGTGGAATGATCTTCCTAATCGGTTAGTTGAATCAGTGGAATCTCAGACGTTCAAACTTTTAGCGAATGTTTTAAAGCGAACAGGTTGACATAAGTCTCTCTTCATAGTTTATAAATGACGTCTATTTAAACGTTTTTGCTAATCTTAAGATATTTTATATTCATTACTTCTCATATAGTTTATTTATTTCCTTTTCTTACTAGGCTATTTTGCCCTATTGGACCCCATGGGGTTATAGCATCCTGCTTTTCCAATTAGGGTTGTAGCTTAGCTAATAATAATAATATAATGTTGATAATAATAATAATAATAATAATAATAATAATAATGACAACAACAACAACAACAATAATAATAATAATAATAATAATAATAATAATAATAATAATAATAATAATAATAATAATAAATATAGCTCTCGCCGATATGTTAATCGACCATGTCTAAAAACGAGATTGGCTTAATCTGTTTTGCAGACTTCAAACGTTTTAGAATTCAAACGTTTTTTGTATTCTCTCGAGTAATTTTTACAGGAATAACCTCATCTTTGAGATTCTTTATTAGATTTCTCGTATCATTAGCCTATAAAGGAAAATTGAATCAATAGATTTTCTAAAAATCCTGGAGTAGTTTCATGTTAGTTGCTAAAGTACCCTACACGGGAATGTTTTTTTTTTCTTTTTTCAAAGGAATATACAATATATATATATATATATATATATATATATATATATATATATATATATATATATATATATATATATATATATATGTATGTATGTATGTATGTGTGTATATATATATATATATATATATATATATATATATATATATATATATATATATATATATATATAGATTATATATATATATATATATATATATAAATATATATATATATATATATAAATATATATATATATATATATATATATATATATATATATATATATATATATATATATATATATATATATATATAAGGGTTTTTTATCATGTATACCAAAGTTTAGAATCTACATTACATACCCTCTGGAGTAGATCATGATATATTGTGGTGGCTTGTTAGTAACGTCCTATGGTCGCTGCAACCTTACCACCCTTGTGAGCTTAGGATGGGGGGTTTGGTGTAGCGATCACCAGCCATTGCCTGGCCATCCTTTGTCCTAGCTTTGGTGGAGGGGAGGCTTAGGCGCTGAACATGTGTAAATATGGTCAGTCTCTAGGGCATTGTCCTGCTTGATAAGGCAATGTCACTGTCCTTTGCCTCTGCCATTCATGAGTGGCCTTTAAACCTTTAGACTGCCTACATCCTGTGAGACTATAGTCCATTTCTTTTATCGAGGCATATTTGCACCGACTCGCAGCGGTGCCCTTTTAGCTCGGAAAAGTTTCCTGATCGCTGATTGGTTAGAATTATTTCGTCCAACCAATCAGCGATCTGGAAACTTTTCCGAGCTTAAAGGGCACCGCTGCGAGTCGGTGCAAATCTGCATCGCTTAAAGAAATTGACTATAGTATGATCACACAGAATAGTCGTGAGTGACAGCATACATTTTGTCCTTTTAACAAATATCACCAGCAGGTTTAATCATACGTTTCGTGCTTTTTCGCATATTTTATCTTTCACATTAATCATTATATATTTATAAATACGAGCAAACGAAGGAAAGTAATTCCCATTTTTCATAATGGTCTTTTACTTTAGGGTTGGAACTTAGCGTTTCCTTCGTTGCGAAGGTTTTGATAGGCTTGTGTTTATTTATTTGTTTGTTTGTTTGTAATTCGCAAACTTAAAAACTATTTGACCGAATCTCATGAAATTTGGTGGCATGATTGGCCATGGTCCAATGACAATTTGATTAGATTTTGGGAGTGATTGGGTCAAAGGTCAAAAACTGTTTTGCTCTATCATGGACAATTTTATCTGATTTATATGTAATGCTAAAATGTGCATAATTCAACTGCCAGTCTTATGATATACATGATCAAGGTCAAGGTCACAGAAAAAGTCAAAAACGTCTTTTTGTTATATCGTGGTCGAATCTCAAGAAATTTAATGGGGCGATTGGCCATATATCAAGGACAATTTTATTAGATTTGGGGAGTGATTGGGTCAAAGGTCAAGATCACGAGAAGGTCAAAAACGTCTATTTGCTATATTGTGGTCAATTTTTATAGTTTAGATATGAGATTTATTTTAATGTTATTATTGTTCTTAAACTTCTTGTAGTTTTTCCTTATTTCCTTTCCTCACTGGGGTATTTTCCTTGTTGGGGCCCTGCTTTTCCAACTAATGTTGTAGCTTAGCAAGTAATAATAATAATGATAGTAATAATAATAATAGTAATAATAATAATGTGCATAATTCACTTGCCTATCTTGTGATATACATCATGATATAGGCGAAGGTACGCGCTCTACCGAGTGCCAATTCTAGTTTTCTTATTTGTTGATCCTGACTCTGAAGTATTTACAGGCCATGGCAAGAGATCTGCACTGCACAACTCGTTTCGCGAAGTGCCCATGATGCGCATTTTGTACAGAATGCTGGAAAGTCCAGCCCTCACTTCCAGCCAGTCCAAGGACAATTCTATTCAGGGAACAGAACTCTACCATCAAGGTGTAAGGTAAAGAAAATTAGTTATTGTTTGCCATGTGTTATATAATGTTGAATTCATCTCTAAATTGTCTTGTCATGTGGTCAGTTTTATTCCTTTGCTTTATATATCAAAGATTGCCATGTTTCAAGTTAGATTCATCTTTAACCTATTTTTCTGTTCAGTTTTATTTATTTACTTTACATATCAAACATTGCCATGTTTCAGGTTAAATTCATATTTAACCTATTTTTCTGTGTGGTCAGTTTTATTCCTTTGCATTATATATCAAAGATTGCCATGTTTCAAGTTAAATTCATCTTTAACCTTTTTTTCTGTGTGGTCAGTTTTATTCCTTTACTTTACATATCAAAGATTGCCATGTTTCAAGTTAAATTCATCTTTAACCTATTTTTCTGTGTGGTCAGTTTTATTCCTTTACTTTATATATCAAAGATTGCAATGTTTCAAGTTAAATTCATCTTTAACTTATTTTTCTGTGGTCAGTTTTATTCCTTTACTTTACATATCAAAGATTGCAATGTTTCAAGTTAAATTCATCTTTAACCTATTTTTCTGTGTGGTCAGTTTTATTCCTTTACTTTATATATCAAAGATTGCAATGTTTCAAGTTAAATTCATCTTTAACTTATTTTTCTGTGGTCAGTTTTATTCCTTTACTTTACATATCAAAGATTGCAATGTTTCAAGTTGAATTCATCTTTAACCTATTTTTCTGTGTGGTCAGTTTTATGTATTTACTTTACATATCAAACATTGCCATGTTTCAGGTTAAATTCGTCTTTAACTTATCTTGATGTGTGATCAGTTTTATTCCTTTACTTTATATATCAAACAGTGCCATGTTTCAAGTTAAATTCATCTTTAACCTATTTTTCTGTGTGGTCAGTTTTATTCCTTTACTTTATATATCAAAGGTTGCCATGTTTCAAGTTAAATTCATCTTTAACCTATTTTTCTGTGTGGTCAGTTTTATGTATTTACTTTACATATCAAACATTGCCATGTTTCAGGTTAAATTCATCTTTAACTTATCTTGATGTGTGATCAGTTTTATTCCTTTACTTTATATATCAAACAGTGCCATGTTTCAAGTTAAATTCATCTTTAACCTATTTTTCTGTGTGGTCAGTTTTATTTATTTACTTGAAATATCAAACATTGCCATGTTTCAGGTTAAATTCATCTTTAACTTATCTTGATGTGTGGTCAGTTTCATTCCTTTGCTTTATATATCAAAGATTGCCATGTTTCAAGTTAAATTCATCTTTAACTTATTTTTCTGTGGTCAGTTTTATTCTTTACTTTATATATCAAAGATGGCCATGTTTCAAGTTAAATTCATCTTTAACTTATTTTTCTGTGGTCAGTTTTATTTATTTACTTTATATATCAAACAGTGCCATGTTTCAAGTTAAATTCATCTTTACCCTATTTTTCTGTGTGGTCAGTTTTATTCCTTTACTTTATATATCAAAGATTGCCATGTTTCAAGTTAAATTCATCTTTAACCTATTTTCCTGTGTCAGTTTTATTTATTTACTTGAAATATCAAACATTGCCATGTTTCAGGTTAAATTCATCTTTAACTTATTTTTCTGTGGTCAGTTTTATTCCTTTACTTTATATATCAAACAGTGCCATGTTTCAAGTTAAATTCATCTTTAACCTATTTTTCTGTGTGGTCAGTTTTATTTATTTACTTGAAATATCAAACATTGCCATGTTTCAGGTTAAATTCATCTTTAACTTATTTTTCTGTGGTCAGTTTTATTTATTTACTTTATATATCAAACAGTGCCATGTTTCAAGTTAAATTCATCTTTACCCTATTTTTCTGTGTGGTCAGTTTTATTCCTTTACTTTATATATCAAAGATTGCCATGTTTCAAGTTAAATTCATCTTTAACCTATTTTCCTGTGTCAGTTTTATTTATTTACTTGAAATATCAAACATTGCCATGTTTCAGGTTAAATTCATCTTTAACTTATTTTTCTGTGGTCAGTTTTATTCCTTTACTTTATATATCAAACAGTGCCATGTTTCAAGTTAAATTCATCTTTACCCTATTTTTCTGTGTGGTCAGTTTTATTCCTTTACTTTATATACCAAAGATTGCCATGTTTCAAGTTAAATTCATCTTTAACCTATTTTCCTGTGTCAGTTTTATTTATTTACTTGAAATATCAAACATTGCCATGTTTCAGGTTAAATTCATCTTTAACTTATTTTTCTGTGGTCAGTTTTATTCCTTTACTTTATATATCAAACAGTGCCATGTTTCAAGTTAAATTCATCTTTACCCTATTTTTCTGTGTGGTCAGTTTTATTCCTTTACTTTACTTTACTTTATATATTGCCATGTCTCAAGTTAAATTCAGCTTTAACCTATTTTTCTGTGTGGTCAGTTTTATTTATTTACTTTACATATCAAACATTGCCATGTTTCAGGTTAAATTTATCTTTAACTTATCTTGATGTGTGGTCAGTTTTATCACCGTTCTTTATATATAAAATATTGACATGTTTCAAGTTAAATCCATCACTAAATTGCCTTATGTGGGCAGTTTTATTCCTTTGCTTTATGTATCAAATGTTCCCATGTTTCATTCGAAGGAAAATTGTCCTTAAATGTTATAAAATGTTCATGAATATATATTTACATTACATAAGAAGCACTATAAAGGAGTATTATTCCCAGGCCCAACAATGAACGAATCGACAGAACACCCCAGATCCAAGATTACGAGGATAACCTTATGAAAAACCAAATTCTCGACAGTGAAGACAGAGACGACTACCCTTATGAAGGCGTTGGGAGGTAAGATTCTAATGTCTTGGGGATCAAAATTGGGTAAGTTTCTATTGCTTTGGTAACCAAAATTGGGTTTTTTTATGTTTTGATGATCAAAATTGGGTAAGTTTCTATTGCTTTGGTAACCAAAATTGGGTTTTTTTGTTTTGATGATCAAAATTGGGTAAGTTTCTATTGCTTTGGTGACCAAAATTGGGTTTTTTTATGTTTTGGTGATCAAAATTGGGTAAGTTTCTATTGCTTTGGTGACCAAAATTGGGTTTTTTATGTTTTGTAGATCAAAATTGGGTAAGTTTCTATTCCTTTGGTGACCAAAATTGGGTTTTTTTAAGGTTAGGTTATCAAAATTGGGTAAGTTTCTATTGCTTTTAAGATCAAAATTGGGTTTATAATGTTTTTGTGATCAAAATTGTTCAAGATTCTAATGTTTTGTTGATCAAAATTGGGTTTTTAATGTTTTGGTGATCAAAATTGGCGAAGTTTCTAATGCTTTGGAGATCAAAATTGGGTTTATAATGTTTTTGTGATCAAAATTATTTAAGATTCTAATGTTTTGTTGATCAAAATTGGGTTTTTAATGTTTTGGTGATCAAAACTGGCGAAGTTTCTAATGCTTTGGAGATCTAAATTGGGTTTATAATGTTTGTGATCAAAATTGTTTAAGATTCTAATGGTTTGTTGATCAAAATTGGGTTTCTTATGTTTTGAGATCAAAATTGGTTAAGTTTCAATGCTTTGGAGATTAAAATTGTTTTTTAGGGTTTGGTGATCAAAATTGGGTAAGTTTCTAATGGTTTGGTGATCAAAATTGGGTTTTTAATGTTTTGGTGATCAAAATTGGCGAAGTTTCTCATGCTTTGGTGATCAAAATTGGTTTTCTAATGTTTTGTTGATCAAAATTTGCCGTTTCTAATGTTTTGTTAATCAAAATCGGGTTTCTCATGTTTTGGTTATCAAAACTGGCTAAGTTTCTAATGGTTTAGTGATCAAAATTGGGTTTCTGTTTTGGTGATCAAAATTTGGGTAAGTTTCTAATGTTTTATTGATCAAAATGGAGATCCTACATGATTTGTAACACTTTCAGTACTTATACTCACTTAAATCATTATTATTTTGAACAGTGGTAAAAATAGACTGCAATTGGATGTAAGAAAAAATCAAAATTTTTCTTTATACAATTTAATAACCCAAAAATTTAAACTTGATCCTTGGTTAACTGACTAAAGCATCAGACTTCTACAGTTTAACCTTTTTATAGTTATTTTATTTTAACAATTGTATATATCCATATTTCATATGCACCATCTTATCGTGATACGGATACATTTTACTGGTTAAGGTCATATTCATAGATAAAAAATCAATCGTGACCATAACTTTTATTATTATTATTACTTGCTAAACTACAACCCTAGTTGGAAAAGCAGGATGCTATAAGCCCAAGGGCTCCAACAGGGAAAATAGCTCAGTGAGGAAAGGAAATAAGGAAATAAACGAGAAATAATGAACAATATAAATATTTTTAAAAACAATAACATTGAAATAGATCTTCAATTTATAAAGTGTAAAAACTTAAAAACAAAGCAAGAGGAAGAGAAATAAGATAGAAAAGTGTGTCCGAGTGTACCCTTAAGCAAGAGAACTCTAGGCTTACCTCAAGACAGTGGAAGACCATGGTACAGAGGCTATAGCACTATCCAAGACTAGAGAACAATGGTTTGATTTTGGAGTGTCCTTCACCTAGAAGAGCTGCTTACCGTAGCCAAAGTCTCTTCTAACCTTACCCAGAGTTAAGAAGTCTCTCTAAAAGAGAGATTTCCATGTCAGACATGCTTACGTCAGAGCGCGTTTTATTGAGCCTTACTTGAGATAAGTGTCTCTAGGAATATGCCTCCTTTGGATGCATCATATTTCACAAAAACATAATTTTGAAAATGGTGTATTAATTTTGTAGTCGATATTTCTATAGGTGTTCCTTCCATATAGTCTGTGACTATGGCAATGTTTCAAACTCATGGGAAGGTAATGTGTGTGACCATATTTAAATTCAAGAAAACTGTTATGTTAGTTCAACTAAGCTTTTTTACCGAGGCTTTGCTACAAATCTGAAAGTCAATATTGTCTTGATTTAACAGCTTATTAACTAATAGGTCAGATCAGCAGACAGCATACAGTGCTTCTAATACTATCTCTTTTATTTTATTTGCATCCTTGTTCATAATTTTTAGGCATTTCCTATCTTTTTTTTAACTTCATTTCCCGCCATGTCGGTTGATGCACCTATTGTAGCAATCGATATGAACTGGATTACTCTTAAAACGGGAATGAAGTTGAAGTTGGATGCCATCCTTTCTCACTTGTAGCATTCAAATAACTGGTGTAGTTAACCAAGCCAAAAGACATGTTCACCTTAGTCCTGCCATTCTGCGGGACAGAAATTCGATACCTGCTCTAGCTTCATAGTTTCTAGTAGTGTCTGCAACCTCACCATCCTTAATGGTGGGTTTGGGGGAACCTATATATCTACCTGCAGAGTTATCAGCAGCAATTTCCGGGCCCTCCCTGCTCCTAACCTGATGAAGGGGAGTTTCGGTGCTGATCATATGTGTATAGGGTCAGTCGCTGGGAAATTATACTGTTTCTTGCCTCAACCATTCATGAGCGACCTTTAAACTGACTGACACCTCTTGGCATGGTAGGATAAGATCTTGAAGCATACCTGGTTTCTGAGTCTTGAATGACAATAATGTCTTGCCCATTGTGTTTTGATAGAAGTGGCACTTGTCATAAGAAGTGGAAGTGTTACCAATGTTAAAAATTTGACCCCTGCTCCCTATTAAAGTCAGCCTCTGTGAAAGCTACTCTGCAAAGAGCTCTGCAAAATAGGTATAATATCAGAGGATCATAGATTTAAGATCCTTAATTTCTATTGGAGATATAAAGATTTCATGGTTCACCATATACATTCCCTCTTCTCTTAACAGTTCTGTTGGATGTGTGGCAACCTACTGGAACAAATATGCTTTATAATCTCTGTAGCCAAGAAGGGATGGGGAAACTGTGAAGAGCAGCATTGAACCTTATACAAGTAGCATAACTTGTCTGTTGTGTAAAAAAAAAAAAAAATTCATTGATAGCCATGGGTCAATCATTCTATTTCTAGTTTTGATATCAAAACTTTCAGTTTTTCAAGCTAGAAAATCTTACAAATCCAGTCTGACTTATGAAAAGGAACCCTTGCTCTGCAAGGTCAATTTCTACTCTGTCCAAAAACTAAATGAATCGTAGCATGTTTTTGAAGGAGTGATGGGTACCATTGGTGTGGATGATATAAAAATAGATGGAGCTTTTAGTGATGAGGATTCAAGATGAACTGGCCACACTTGGATTACTAGACCCAAACCAACATTTATTGAAGACGACTCTATACCGGTACTCCTAAGTGAAGTTAAAGTCAATGATGAAAAGACAATATAAGAAATACATAAGGGGGAAACAATGCACCTCCTCTTGGCCAAGGTTAGAGACTATCCTCGAAGATTGGAACTAGTCCCCCTTCTGTTCTACGTGACCTAAGATAAAGATGAACAGTCTGCTGAGGAATCTTTATCTCTCATAGTCCTGAACAGGACTGTTAAAGCCATACTTATGACAAATCTCAAGAGTTGAAAGAGGAAATGAGCTCTTGCTGCTGCCATATCTTGAAAAGTAAGCCTTGCAGAAGAGACCTCTCTGGGATGGTGCAAGGTACTGCTAAATCTTTATATAAGAATATTAGGATAAAAATTAGCAATACAAATGGGGAAAAAATGCATGGATCTACAGTTGCTTTTAGCAAGTCACTTTCAAGATGTTTTTACACAATTTAATAATTTTCTAATAACATTTAAATTTTACATAATAACTTTATACTTTATAGATTTGATGTAGAAATGGCCTCAAGCACAAAAGAAGAACCAGAGGCATACAGTGATTGGAACCGTGAAATGGAGAGCAGCATTCACCATAAAGGAAAGAATGACAATAGAAACTACATTAATCTTCGGGTGAGTGTATAACATTTATTTTTATCCCTGTATGTTGACAACAAGTATCAATACATTAGAATATTGAATATAAAATGATATACCCACTATGAAAAGTATATAAGTAATTTTCTCACAATTGGGTCAGATATCAGGTGTTGGACTAATAAGAGCGTTGGAATTTTACTTACACGTCTGTACTTTAATTGATATGACTATGCACCACAGTAATGCCATTCCCTAGGGTTTCTTTGTAACTTTTATCATAATGTATCTCTTTAATATAAGAGTGCAGTATCAGCAGAAATTAAATTCTTTGAGAGCACTTTCCAAACTGTGTTAAAAAAGCTTACGTTGTGTGAAATATATCCACTTGCCATATATTCGTTTGTCCAGTGTATACAAACCTTTCGTCATTCAAGTAAGAAATATGTTGTCAACGAGGTAGATAACGACAGGTGATAATTAAGGAGCCAGCCAGCCCTTTTCCTGTCAAAAGCTCTTCACTTATGTTTTCGGCCGCAATGAGTACAGATTTACTGTTACATCCTCAATTGAACTTTTTTCTTTCAGGAAGTGAATGCTGGCTATTGATTGCTATGGTAGACTTTACTAGACTTTACATCAGGTTTTTATTAAACTGGCTATAGATCCTTATTCTCAGTGTGCTTCTAGCTAGGAGCATGATTGTCCACAATTGCAGTGTAGGTCATGGCCTCTTGTGCAGTTACAGTCATATGCTTTGAGGGAGGAGAAGAGAGCTTTGCTGCTTCTTTCTGCTCATTGAATGAGTGTTACTGTTACCCTGCTCAGATCTCACTAGTTTGGCCATGGATTGAGTTTACAATCAGATCTGTGGATCTGAGAACTCTGTTGTCAATCAGTCAGAAACAGAACCTTGCCATTTCCATTCTCGAGGTAGAAAGGTTCTTTGCAAGCTAGTTGCATCAGCACCTCTTCAGGTTGACCTGTCGTTGTGCGCACTGATAGGTGTCCACTCCTTCGAGAGGCTGAAGGCAAAGGGCACAGGCTTCTCAGGCCCTGGGGCAGAGGCCAAGGTTTGTCAACTGTTGCTGCCTTTCAAGCAGTACTCAGGCTTGACCAGTAATCAGGTGCATTGACTTACATTGGTTATTAACTCTGAAGTTTGGAGATGTACAGAAGTCTCGTATTGTGTGGTAGGAGGCTGTGACCTTCCTGGAATCTGTTGGCAACCAGTGGAAGATCTGGGTTTGTGAAGAGGGATGATTTAGTCTCCCCATTCTCAAAGCAAGTTAGCAGACTCTTCAGACCTCATTGATGCATGGTTTGGCAAGGAAGGCCTCCAGGCCTTTCCTTGACCCTGATCAGGACCCCATGGGAGCAATTTCTTCCTGGAAAGAATCGATGCATGCACATCCCTTTCAAGCCACCCAACCTGTTACTTCCATGCACTGGGCAACGGAGGAGAGGAGTGATATGCTGTTGTCAGCGATCTCCCTCCCCCACCCTCTCTGCTGAGAGTAGGGGGTTTGCTTGTCGTGCCTTTGGGCAACCTGGCAGAAACAGAGGGCCAAGCCTTGGATAGTATGATTCATTCAGGACAAATTACTTGATACCCTCTCCAGACCTTTTGCCTCCCTCCCCACTCACTTTCCAGTTCTCATATGTTCATCCAACATTGCCGAAAACCTTGTTCAGTAGGAGAAATGAACAACACGCTCAAGGTCATTTGATAAGTCTCTGGGCTAATGCAGTTGAAGGGCTGGAGGGCAGTCATTGACCTATTACTACAGCATAAGTTGGTGCATCAAATGAAGTTTAGAAAGGAAAATTTACGGTCTGTGCTGAGTTCCATCAAAAAGGAAGACTTCATGCTTTCGGTGGATCTGAAGGACGCATAATTTCGAGTACCCGTGCAATAGTCCTCTCAAAAGTACCTACACTACTCCCTTGATGTAACGACGTACCATTTCCAGCCTCTTTACTGCTCCTCGGGTAATCATACATCTATTGATCTGGGTAGTAGCTTGGGCCCACTTCCAAGGGATATATCTGTGTACGTATCTCAACGAGTGGCTGATCCTAGCCTCCTCTGTCAGGCAGTTTCCACAGGATCAAGTTAGACTTTTTACTTTTGTTACACTCTGGGGATTGTGATAATAAAAGAAAAATAGAATCTCTTACCTAGGCCGAGGTTGATATACCTGAGCATTCTGATAGACACAGCAGCAGCAAGTGTGTCAGTTAGACAATCGCATCAAGCCCATGGAAGTAGCTTGTCTGTTTTTGTCCAAGACAGAATTACCAGCTCAGCACTGAGTCTTCTAGGCCTGCTTTCCTCTTAGAAACTTGTTCCTCAAGAAGGTGCCTCCACCAAAGATCTCTTCAGTAGTGTTTGAAGAATCACTGGGCAGCCCCAGGATCTCCCATTCTTTCTAGTGCTAACAGGGCAGGAGACTTGGGACAATCTTAGCTGTTGGCTAAAAGAGGAAACCCTTACAGGCTCGACTCTCCCCCTCCGGTCATGGAGCTCCACTCGACTCTATGCCTAGGGGCATGCAACTGTGCTTAGGTATGTCTAAAGAGGAGCTAGGCACACATCTTAATGTCCTGGTGGTCTCAAATGTATGATCGGAAGAAGCATCTAATCATTGAAGTCCTAGGAATCTAGCAGCCTCTATAGCACAACAAAACATTTCAAAAGAGGTGAGGCAGCATTTGGTTCATTTGGGATAACACCACTGTAATGGCTTTCATCTAGAAACTGATGAGGCGGATGCACATCGAGACGGCTTTCCACACCGTAGAGTTGTTAGCCAAATACATTCCAGGCAAGGGGAGTGGAGTAGCACACACTCTCAGTTGCCTGGCGAAGGTTATAAGGTCAGAGTGGTCCTTAAAACCCTGTGTAACAGAAAGGCTAATGGTTTATGTTCTCCAGGGATTAACTTGTTTGCCACACCTTACCAAGCTCCCTGTATTCTCTCTCCCAATCTAGTATATGACCTTCCTCCGTTCAACCCTGTTCCGTTCACTAATTTATCTTGTAGGGTTTATGCCAGAACTTGGGTTAACCCTTGTAGCTCCTAGATGGCTTATTCCGGAATGTATCTAATTCTGCCCTGTAGAGATCTTAAGAGAACTCCCTGTGGCCTTTCCTCTGCGATTGATGTCATGGAAGAGATTCTACTCTAGTCAAACCATTTCTATACCAAATTGTGGATTTCCTAGTATTACTTTGCTGGGATAAACTCGGTTGCTGCTGTTAAGGCTACCCCTCACCCTTAAGCATGGTCTTTTGACATAAGGAAATAAACCTCGTCTCCTCATAGTTGTCTATGTTAGTGATAAGCTTCAGATAGTCTTGCTCATCCAGGGCCCTCATTCACAATGCTCAGCCTGTTTGAGCCTTTCAGAAGACAGTCAAATAAAGTTTCCGACTGTCAAGACTGTCTCTGCTACCTTAGCATCAGCGAAAAGTTTAGGCAAAGTACGTGGCCTCTGCCTTAGTCTCCCATGCTGAGGGGTGGAAAGAGCTCTCTCAGTTTGGTGCCAGAGATTCTCAAGCTGAGGGGTGGAAGTTGGGTACCAGGTTGCAAGAGCTAAACATTGTACCTGACAGAACACAACCCTAGATTCTAATCGTTCTCCATTATGAAGCATCAGGTGGTATGGTGAAGTGCTATCTGAAGAAGACATGACACCTCAGACCTGTCTCTCGGCAACTCTTCTTAGCGCTGCCAGAACAAAGACAATGGTGTAAGGGAACACTATCTCTTTCTGACTTTGTGAGACAATCTGTAATAAATACTCCTCTACTTCTGAGGGTCAAAGTACCAACTTCAAGCGAACTTTCCAAGTCAGGTGTAAGGACTCATCCTAGCCTTCAAGAGAAATCTTGCAGTTGGTCAGTTGTTGAATGATTGGGTGTGTATGCACCAGATCACCTTCACAGCCTTTAATCTACATGGGTGCCCAACAAGTCCCTTAATGCCTCTGCATTTTGTCCTGTGGTGGCTGCTACTTCCCGAGGGAACTTGGTTTGCAGCATGGCTAGTTCAGTAAGATTTGTCAAAGTGCCTATGGGTAAACTCCCATGGGTAAGATAGTGAGTAGCCAAAGTGGTGTCATACTAGACACATACCATCAGGACTCTCATTCCTTACTTTGTGCACTCAAAGCAAGATGATAGTTCTCCAGTTTCATTGTACTGTATCAGCACAGCTGAAGGTACACAAAACAAGCAAAGCTTGGATACATACCTATACCCTTCCGGCACGGGCAAATCTAGTGCTCCACAACAGTACCCGAGATCTTTAACCAGCAATGCAATGTCCTCATAGGACAGTTATTCTGCAACCTAGTGAGATTGGAATTGTGACAGGCTAGAAGCTGGCTCTTGGACACATATCTGGACAAGGGAGAAGTAGGCCTCTCTTCATTAAGAATGACTCATGAGAACCATGTGGTATGCTCATCTTAATGCCAAGCCTTAAAGTCTATGGGTCAGACTCCTATCTGATGGTTGGTTAAGGGAATAGGAGGGTCCACTAAGGACTCTTGGGAGGCTGCCCTAACAGGCTTGAGTTCCTGGAACGGAAAAACCGTTTGAAGCAGTTACTGAACCTATAGTGGTCGTCCAATGGCCAAGCTCTTCAGTCTGCGAACAAGTTAAAGGAGGAGTGAAAGCATTTTCCAGGGGCTTTCTCTGCAAAGGAGGATGAAAACAACTGCATTTCATTGTAGAGAGACTGTCTTGCAAAAAATTCCTTCAATGATGCTTCTAGTCTAAGGGTATTTCAAACCCTGTGTATAGGAGCATAAGCAAATCCAGATGCCACCTGGGGTGTGGCGCTCGGGAGCCTTCAAAGTAAAATGAAAAGAAAATCATTCACGGACTGAGATCCGAAAGCAAGGTAAGCATGCGCAGATGCTTGGGTATCTAGAGGATCTGGTGTTGGAAGGAGACCTGAATGCTATAGACTTCCTTGGAACAAGAAAGCAGCTTGCTGGAAATTATTTTAGAATTTAAAATTCTGAATCAACTGGGAGGCAATGCAGGTCCTTTGATTGCAATACCAAGAACCCTTTCTGCCACACACAAAAATAACAAAATAACTGATCCTACTCTGATCCCCTGGAGACAGTGCAAATGCTCAGTAGTACCCCACTCCTTCCATAATACCAAGCAGAGGTCGGTCGATGTCTCGTGAGACGGTCCAATTGGTTATCGTGTGTTTCCGTGACAACTTCCTTCTGTTAGGGTAGGACTTTCCGTTATTGGCTAGGCGTCAGAGCGAGAGAGAAGTTGAACATTCAAGAAGGGTGGTGGCCTTTATTCCTACTGGTAGGGGGCAGTGCCTGTCTTTATAAGGAACAAGCAAAGCAAGCAGGTGGCGGGTGCTAACACGTGCTCGTGAGAGCAGGACTGGAAGCTAATGAGAGTAGTTGCAAGCAATGGAATCTAGTGATATATTTGTTCTATTGAGAATAAGAGCTAGTATGTGTGCTTGTTCATTCTTGCGAGAAGCGAGCACTGGGAGCTAGTACGGGAGCGTGTTCATTCTTGTGAGAAAATAGCACCGGGAGTTTATGTGGATGCTTACTACACAAGGATCTAGGATATGTCACTGAGCACAGGGAGATAGTGTTTCTAGCATGTGTGCTAGTTCCAGTTTGAATGGAGCACACGCAACGGGCGCTATGGCATATGCGTGAGCTCCTGTTCCGTGTGCAATGGTCCAATCGTGGAGGGTTCATTCTTAGTACATATCTTAGAAAATGAAGCAAGAGCCTACCATACCCTGCGAGGAGTTCTTAGTACCGTATTGCAGTTTCTCCCTCTGGTCAGAACAGGGGGACCGAATGCATCTCCTAGCGAAGTCCCTTATTGATAACTGTGCAAGCACAATATGGCATTCCAGTCCTTCTGTGCGTTTTTGGATGGATCAAGAAGTCACCGTTCCAATCCCTACAGCACACCCTAAATGGCACTTCTGGGAAAAACTCAGCTGGGAATCGTTCTCTGAATTTAGGGAGCAGTATTGTCCCGGAGAAACTAAGCCATGTTATCAATGAAAGCGTCTCATGAATATCCTGATGCAGGAAGTAACAAGTGTGGATTTCTATGTCTTGACCAGCAGTGCTTAGCTAAGTCTTGCCTTGTAATAAAACCAAGGAGGGTGATTGGCTTTGGTGCAGCACTGCTCGTCACGAAACAATCCAGAGGAATCTGGCAAAGGGTCACAAGATTAGCGTCCAGTGCTTTGGCCATAGCTTCCTCCTCTAAGGGGTGAAAAAAAATCATTAGGAAGGAATAAGTAACATGAGTAGGCGAGCTGTTTACTGGGTGACTGGAAGGTAAGTGCTTGAGAGACCTGCGTACAAGGTATAAGAACTTCATTATTCTCTGGGATAGCGTACTAGAAATGGTAAAGTGGAGCAGAATCGAACGTGCTGTGTTCTGAAAGCCACGGAAGAATGTGTCAATTGCATAGACAAGCATATTCGGGGAAGGGAATGTTACCATCACTCGGCTGGGCAAAAGAAGACCAATAACCAAATGACTGATCACTGAAATTGCACAAGCTGTGACAAAGTATTCAGGTTCAGTATGTTAACTCGCATGATGCTCATGCGCATGGTAGAGATCGAGAACTTATCTTGTAGATTGTGTCTGCAATCATGTGTAGAGACTTGTCAACAGGCGATCTATATCGTACTCATGGACTGTCATCTCAAGAGATCGAAAACCACGACCAGCCCTCGCTTGTCAACAGGCGATCTATATCGTACTCATGGACTGTCATCTCAAGAGATCGAAAACCACGACCAGCCCTCTCGTCTACAAGTGAAGGTGATAATTCCTCATGAAAACTAGAAAACTGGTCTAATTAATTACCAAACTTGTCAGGGCAGCTAGTGGTTGTCTGGAGGTTTGTGAGCATTTAGAGGTGATCATGAAAGTTCCAGGGCCGTTTACCTGGCAAGAGAGGGACTCGTGAAAGTTCCAGGGGGTGTTTACCTGGCAAGAGAGGGACTAGAGCATAGCACATCCTGTTCAGTAGTACCTGTTACAGGTATCGTGACCCTTTGCAATTGGAGGGGGGGAGGGGTGGCGAGAC
Source organism: Palaemon carinicauda (assembly GCF_036898095.1). Taxonomy (NCBI): domain Eukaryota; kingdom Metazoa; phylum Arthropoda; class Malacostraca; order Decapoda; family Palaemonidae; genus Palaemon; species Palaemon carinicauda. The sequence goes on along the minus strand of NC_090725.1, from coordinate 306,443,867 downwards.
CTTGCAATCATAACTAGACTCTTCCCCATTGGGAAGACTTTGGCCACAATCATGCAGAGGAACCAGGCATGCTGCAGACGGACTGATTAGTCGTGATGTGCTTCGGTGATTCCTTCCTGTGTAGGCACCACCTTTGAAGATTAGTTTGTCAACTCTGGAACTCCGCAGTGCGTATCGGCGTATTCTGTTTCTTTCTCCCTAAAGAGATCTCATCCAGGAAAGGAAATGGAGCGCTACACCCTTCATCCTGAGCGACGATGCGTGCTGCACTCTCTTCCCTCTCACGCAGGAAGTAAAGTGAACATAACTTCTATTAACCAGACTACCTGCACTTCAATGGTACCAGTAGATTGGGTCTGTGCATGTATTGTACCACTATATAAGGGTAAGGGAGATGTGCATGAGTGTTGTAATTCAAGAGGTATTAGTTTGTTAAGCGTAGTTGGAAAAGTGTATGGTAGAGTACTGATTAATAGGATTAAAGATAAAACAGAGAATGCAATCTTGGAAGTACAGGGTGGTTTTAGAAGAGGTAGGGGTTGTATGAATCAGATTTTTACAGTTAGGCAGATATGCAAGAAATATTTAGCAAAAGGTAAGGAGGTGTATGTTGCGTTTATGGACCTGGAGAAAGCATATGATAAGAGTTGATAGGGAAGCAATGTGGAATGTGATGAGGTTATATGGAGTTGGTGGAAGGTAGTTGCAAGCAGTGAAAAGTTTCTACAAAGGTAGTAAAGCATGTGTTAGAATAGGAAATGAAGTGAGCGATTGGTTTCCGGTGAGAGTGAGACAGGGATGTGTGATGTCGCCGTGGTTGTTTAACTTGTATGTTGATGGAGTGGTGAGAGGTGAATGCTCGAGTGCTTGGACGAGGATTAAAACTGGTAGGCGAGAATGATCATGAATGGGAGGTAAATCAGTTGTTGTTTGCGGATGATACTGTACTGGTAGCAGACACAGAAGAGAAGCTTGACTGACTAGTGACAGAATTTGGAAGGGTGTGTGAGAGAAGGAAGTTGAGAGTTAATGTGGGTAAGAGTAAGGTTATGAGATGTACGAGAAGGGAAGGTGGTGCAAGGTTGAATGTCATGTTGAATGGAGAGTTACTTGAGGAGGTGGATCAGTTTAAGTACTTGGGGTCTGTTGTTGCAGCAAATGGTGGAGTGGAAGCAGATGTACGTCAGAGAGTGAATGAAGGTTGCAAAGTGTTGGGGGCAGTTAAGGGAGTAGTAAAAAATAGAGGGTTGGGCATGAATGTAAAGAGTTCTATATGAGAAAGTGATTGTACCAACTGATGTATGGATCGGAGTTGTGGGGAATGAAAGTGATGTAGACAGAAATTGAATGTGTTTGAGATGAAGTGTCTGAGGAGTATGGCTGGTGTATCTCGAGTAGATAGGGTTAGGAACGAAGTGGTGAGGGTGAGAACGGGTGTAAGAAATGAGTTAGCGGCTAGAGTGGATATGAATGTTTTGAGGTGGTTTGGCCATGTTGAGAGAATGGAAAATGGCTGTCTGCTAAAGAAGGTGATGAATGCAAGAGTTGATGGGAGAAGTACAAGAGGAAGGCCAAGGTTTGGGTGGATGGATGGTGTGAAGAAAGCTCTGGGTGATAGGAGGATAGATGTGAGAGAGGCAAGAGAGCATGCTAGAAATAGGAATGAATGGCGAGCGATTGTGGCCCAGTTCCGGTAGGCCCTGCTGCTTCTTCCGGTGCCTTAGATGACCGCGGAGGTAACAGCAGTAGGGGACTCAGCAGTATGAAGCTTCATCTGTGGTGGAAATGTGGGAGGTTGGGCTGTGGCACCCTAGCAGTACCAGCTGAACTCTGCCGAGTCCCTGGTTAGGCTGAAGGAACGTAGAGAGTAGAGGTCCCCTTTTTTGTTTTGTTTCTTGTTGATGTCGGCTACCCCCCAAAGTTGGGGGAAGTGCCTTTGGTATATGGATGGACCAGCACTTCACGTCTTCTCAAGTTACCAAAAAAAGTGAAGGGTAAACTTGAAGGCCAATGAAGACACTTATAGGAAGGCTCACAACAGACAGGCAATATGTCCTTAGCACCCTCCCGGATTGGGGCACACTTCAGGGAAGGACAGCAACTCTCCCTCCCCTTTACAACTGGCGATAGTCTACCAGTAGAGCAACACAAATGTACAAGAAACATTTCCATAAGGCCATTTTGCAAGGGCATAGTTCACTTGCACCAAGGATAGAAGCATTTGCACAGGGAAAGTTAAACTATCAATGTGTAAAACAGCCTTCACGTTCATATAGTCCCCCCCCCCCCCCCCACCCACCCACACAAGTCACACGAGTGATAGTACAGCAACAGACGTGCTGCCCAACAGGACCAAGTACACTGTATTAGACAGTATAAAAACTTTTAAACAGTCATCAGGAAAACCACATCCAATGGTATTAGCCCTTGGACACTATTACCAGACCAAATATTCAATGTGAAAGTACTGTAAACACAGAAGATTACAAGAGCCAGATGAGGACACCACCAAGTACCGTACATCTGCACTCTCCAAGGCTGAAGTCTTAAGCGAAGGTTATGCTACCTGGTGGTTGGGTTACCACTAACCCGAATACAGTAGCTATTTTAAAAATTTAAATGGCAGTTACCAGCCTTGCTGAGGTCATGCACACTAAAGGTCAAGGTTCGTATGAATCGTAGAATTCAAAAAAAATAATTTCGGTACTCTTCTCGCCTTTTCACGAGACAATTCTCTGAATCTCAATAGTTTTATAACTTTTGTAAATTTTTTCCTATAAGAAAACTTTACAGCTATGAGAACATTAGATACTCTTTTCCTTTCCTTAACATATATTAGGAAAATATTTTTCAGTAATGTAAGGGGTGTATTAGTGTATTTCTATGTAAAGGTTTCTAATTTGAGGTTATCTGTGATCAAGTTCACCTACAAGTGAAGCAACCACATGTAGGAAGAGCAGACCAAATACTTAAAAATCATGCATTTAACCTTACTCTCAATTCAATTTTTATTCAAATGGTTACCCTGATCTATAAATTTTTCTTTTATTTTTACAGTCCTGGAGGAAGCGGTGAACTACGAGGCTTTATCAAGACGTCTGACGAGCCTCAATATCTGCTCAAGTGATAAAAATACCATTAAATTGAACTATATAATGTTCTAAATACTGTTAACTACACTTGTTATCTAAAAATATTAAGAAACTGAATTTAAAGTCAGCAGATAATGTATTAATTTCTTGAAAAAACCTCTCAAGAATAAATAGTTCTTTACAGCATTTAGGAACCTCTATCCATAAATGAAATAATTGTATTGATTGGACGTCCAAGAAAAATAACATGATCTTTTGTCATACTTGTAGTATGAAAGAATAAAAGATAGTTGTGATACCGAAATTATTTACCCACAATTGAAGTTTTCATTAATTTGACTAACTAAAAATCTTGCCGATCAACTGAGCTGGAATGTACTGTTGTAATTAATTACCTAAAATGTTAATGACTTAGTGCCTAGTATTCAATGATCACAAAATGAGACCCCTACTTTAAATTTTATATACAGAAATTCAATTAATAAAGGGGATATAGATAATTAAGAGAGCATTTCTCAACCATTAATAAATTTCCAGACGGGATTTTTTTTTTTTTTTCCAACAGTTCTTAGCACTTTCCTGAACCCTCCACTTCTGGTCTTGGTAGGACATTGAATTAAAATTCTTTCCCTTACTCAACTTTTTACCATTCACTTCCCCCCTACCAATATTGGATTATTCAAACCTAATTAAGCTATCGACAATACTAAATAATTGGAGGGGGAATCCCAGGCATATATAACTTTAAATTCCAACTACTGCAATCTTTCTCGAGGCTCATTGCGAGTTTCAAATTTACATACCAACATCTAAACGTACTCCATGGATTATACAAACTTGCTTTACTCCATGAGAGTAAAGGTAGTTCACAATGGAAGAGAACTTCTTCAGCATTCAATATTTAAGCATTAGAAAAATTATGTCCACAATTTCCCCCAAGGGGTACAAAAATAATAAAAACCCTTACACCTGCAGCTACTACATGTTAAGAAAACTAGGTCTCCTTCATTTAAGTGTTCGGCAACTTTTATTTTCCCCTCTAAGTTACCACTCGCCTATTGTCTAGAAAAGATTTCTGCATATGCCTAATACTTCTAAATACACTTTCAACTGTAATACCTTAATATTAAAGATGGATTTCTTGGAAAAGACAACCATGTATTCAAACCACAATATATTAGGGGCATTCTTCCTAATGCAATGTGGCCTGCTTAGGTCTACCCATAGACCACAGTAGTGAGCAATTAAAACTTTGGGGCAACACACATGGTAAAGAAAACTAAAGATTTCTGCTTGGTTTGGTACCAACAGGGTGTTACAGCCTACAACCCCGCCCCCCTTCAAGTTTTATATGTTAACCTGTACCGACACATAATCGGAGGTTACCTTATCCAAGGTATCAACAGGGCTTATTAGATTTCTCAATTGCTTGCCATTCCTTTCTATTCCTAGCATGATCTTTAGCAGCAACAGAACAGCCTAACTTAAAATGACCTACTTCAACCAATTAACACTCAACAAGACTAATCTAGTGGCACCATTACTGCCTAACTTCTCATTTCCTTGTCATATAGCTTACTCTTGCCAACATTTACTCAACTTCCTTCCAACTGTTACTAATTGTATCACCTGGGAACAGCAACGGACTCACCTACCAATATTGATGGCTCTCAAATCTATCAGTTTCAATCCTCTACCATTCACCTCTCTCATTCTAATTGTATCACCTGGGAACAGCAACGGACTCACCTACCAATATTGATGGCTCTCAAATCTATCAGTTTCAATCCTCTACCATTCACCTCTCTCATTCTAATTGTATCACCTGGGAACAGCAACGGACTCACCTACCAATATTGATGGCTCTCAAATCTATCAGTTTCAATCCTCTACCATTCACCTCTCTCATTCTAATTGTATCACCTGGGAACAGCAACGGACTCACCTACCAATATTGATGGCTCTCAAATCTATCAGTTTCAATCCTCTACCATTCACCTCTCTCATAGCTCCTACAAACCAACCTGAACCATGGTAGCATTATACAATGTCTCAAAAGCCCAACTGTCGCTAGTAACTACTCTGTTCACCCGTGATAACGTTATTTTACTGTCTGGAGTCCTGTGTAGATTCTACACTACCAGAATAGCATCAAAAGACCAGGCATACACTTTCAGACTACAAAATACGGCAGGAATGAGTAGCATTGACGTAGAGAACAAGCAGTATAACCAAAGCCAATGATCCGGCAATATAATAATCCAACCAGACTTAATCTAGCTAATGGTATCCACACTCAGGTAGTCCACTTTGGGATTACGGGTAGAGGTAAGGTTATTCAAGTTGGTGAAATTTTAACCATAACATTGAATATCAACATTCAAAAGAAATAGTAATGAAACTTACAATTCTGAAGAACAAGGGGAACCCATGTAATAATTCTACATGAACTATATTTGACATAAAACCACAAAACTCAAAAGTACACAAGAACAGACTAACCGCATGTTACAGCTGGAATTGTCTAAGAGTTTCTTATCTACCGAAGGCTACAACCCCGCCATCATGGTAACTATGATTGTGCAACAGGGACTTATTTATGGATGCACTCTAGGAAATGACTCAAATTTCCTCCAATTGCTACTCCAACATTGAACTGCAATATCAAAATTGCTACATATGCATAAAATTTCCAATAGGTTACACATACTACAATCTCTATCCCAAATTTATTGGAATTGACAATTCACATCTACTCATCATCACCACTGCCCTCTTCATTCTTGGCACCACCTCTGCGGGCATTCTTCCTCTTGACACGACCAGGACGGCCACCACCGAATGGACTCTTGAGGGAGAAGTCAATATGCTTTTGGGAATCCAACCTCACAATGAAAGAGGGGACATTCACAACTTGTTTACGAACTCTGAAAAGAAAAGGATTGATACGTTAAAGTCTGACCATCACTTGACAGAATACATTAAAGCTTAACATTAAATGGATTAAATTCTGAAAACATAATATTGATCAACACCACCTGATGCAACCCCATTAATAAAAAGCTAAAAGATTACATAAAGTAATATAGGCTAATTAACCAGATAAAATTGGGCATGAGTCAGCTTACCGACTAAGATCACCAACGTCATCCCAATGTAAAAGGCGTTGCTAGGGTATACCTAGACAAGTGGCCTTAATGACAAAGCTTCATAGAAATGGTAGGTGTAAAGGGCGTAGCTAGGGTATACCTAGACAAGTGGCCTCAATGACAAAGCTTCATCGAAATGGTAAGTGTATAAGGCGTAGCTAGGGTGTACCTAGACAAGTGGCCTTAATGCCAATACTTCATAGAAATGGCAAATGTAAAAGGCGTAGCTAGGGTGTACCTAGACAAGTGGCCTTTATGACATTATAGTAGTCACCTATCATCATCTCGAGGCGACAGGAAATAGCGAGCAGTTATTTTTCCAAAAGCATAGTGAGACATTGCTAGGATATACCTAGACAATTGGTCTCCTTGAACACATGATTTTGAACACATGATTTTTATTAAACATACCATCTGATATGCCATTCATCTGCAAAAGATTGATCCCACTTTAAATACAATAAAATACAATCCACTTCTTATTAATGTGGTGAAATAAACAAATTAATGTGGTGAAATAAACAAATATAAAGTACCATATTTTTTTTTTTTTTTTACAAACAGTGAACGTGAAGCTATACCTCAATATCATGCACAGGTTGATTGCTAGTCTTTTAAACAATTCACTGCCACACCCAAATCTTCCCTACCCTGGCTGTCACCCCCAGCCTAACCCCTACTTTTATATTACTCAACAAATCTCTTTTGAGCAAGTTTTTGATGAATATGCAAGATTCAGAAACGCCCACACACTCAGGGAAGGATTGATGGTCTTCAGTGCCACCCATACATATTCCCTTAATATGCCATTGAGAACAGCTAGACATTAGTTATCAACGTCCTTAGATATTCTAGTTTCAAGGACATGCTTTACAAGAAAATGTCAAGACATTTATAGGTTCTAGAGCCTTCAATTATTGAATGAACAAACTCTTGAGTAATTATTAGTATCATAGCCAAGCAGGTACCTAAACATGAGGGTACAATAATGTCCTGCCATACTGGGTTAAGTGAAATTCTTATTTCCTTATCTAAACTATCTATCCATACCGTACCACATAAATATGATCTATTCAAGAGATTTACATTATCAAGTACAAAGAACATTATTGGTTTCACCGTGATAAGCTTTTTCTAAGTTCTAAAGACAGGAAAAATCTTCAGCATTATACAGTATTGAACATGAAAAAATAAGGGATATAAGCCTCCAATATCATATATAATAGTAATTATTTCTAGCTGAAAAATAGATTGTATGGCTCTCCTACCATAAAAATAAAAAAAAAAAAAACCATCAAATTTACAATAGTCAGGTCATTTACACATTATAGACCAACAACATAAAATTGTAACATCGACATACCTGATGTGACCTTGCTTGATAAGTACACGGGCATGGTGAATACTCTTGGCCAGCCCCAATTTGAAGACCTGGGTTTGCAAGCGCCTTTCCAAAAAGTCCTCAGGTTTCAAACCCAAAACGTAATCGAGCTTCATTCTGCTTTCCTCCAAGACACCAGTACGGACTAAGCGACGAAGGAGAGCATTACCTGTGAAACAAAAAACATATGTGGCACTGTAGTTTCATTTATTATAATTATATCTATGCAATCCTAAACCTATTGTCCTTTTTACTTTCCATAAAGGATTCTCATAGGCTAGATTCAAAGGATAACCAGTTCCTTGCGATTCGCACTCCCCATGAGAGCTTAAGTTCACCAAACTTTCAACTGGGCTCCACAAGGCACTAGAGTTGGAAGACCCAGGCCTACATGGCTGAGGACTATGAAGTGTATTAGTAGATGATGATGGGAGAAATATCGATTTAAAAGCTCTAGACGCATCAATGGGCATATTTAAAAATGAATAAATACATAAACCACTAAAGGTTCCATCACCAACCATCAAAAGTTTAAAATAATATTCAGAAATAATTGAAGAGCTACATGGGGGAAAGTCAATTATAAAAATCTTCTGTCAATAGCCAAAAATTGTGTAATTTATATTGAATATCTCTCACAATGTTCATTTACTTGGACACCCAGGATCACAGGACAGTCCAACCTAGAAAAAATATGACCACCTCTTGTGACTGGACATATTACGTACTGAAGGTTTTCAACAACTGAGGAATTTTATTTAATGCAATATTACAAGGTTTTTGCTTCATTGTGACTCACTTGTGCAAATATGCTATTTTCACTGTACTTCATGGATGTTCTGCACATGTAATCTACATATTTACCATGGCGCGTCCCCACTTTTCGGGGTAGTCAGCATAAAGGGGGGGGGGGGAATTTAATCTACTTGTATGCCAGCACCTTGGATAATTAAAATTATTTAGTGTATTTGTTTTATTAATTGACCTGACCTAGGATGCCTAATTCTTACCTAAAAAAAAATATTAAATTTCATGAAAGTAAAAAATTGTTTATCTAACCTGTATCTCATACCAGGCAAGGTACAAATTTTGACTGGTTAAACACAAGTCGATAAAACAAAAACAAAAAAAAAAAGGCTATTTTTCTCGTCAGGTACCTGTCCTTTGAACTAAGGTTCACAATAAAGAAATTATGTGCATCAATATATTACCATTTATGACCTGAACTATACAGACAGCAATGGGATATATTAATAAAACATTGTGATAAAAGCCATCAAGTTTCCTACATTTCACCAGCAGATATTAAAGCCTTACAAAACCTTAACTAATGCATTACAAGGATACATATGAACTATATTCACTTAAAAAGAAATATGAACTATATTCACTTAAAAAGAAATATGAACTATATTCACTAAAAAAAAAAAAAATAAATAAATAAATTAACTTCTATACAGTAGAACTTTACCTTGGAAAAGCCTTCTGGCCTCTTTCTCATCCAAGGTCAGAAGTTCACGGGCAGCCTTTCGGATCTTGGCGAGGAACATCTTGACAATCCACAGTTCCCTCTTGTTTCGGAGGCCATATTCACCAACGAGCTGTTAATATAATCACGTAGCATTAGACATAAAACCTTTTAAAACGGCACAATTCTGTACTAAAACTAAAATCACTACTCTACTAAAGAAAACTTCAAGATTTGATAATAGAAAAATTAACCTTTGAAAAAAAAATCAATATTATGCAATAAGCAAATTCTCATTCGGTAACTATGATTGTTCACAGCGGTTTGGCTTTGCTACAGTATCGGTATTTCCATTTTTATTATTTAAATACAACTACTACTAATCTTTTCACTGGTAATATCACAAATAAGTTATTATGAATTTAGCTTATCCTAGGTAGAAGTACCCATTTATCGCAAGTAGAACTTAATATACTATCGGCGGTTTTGGGGATACAGAAATCTAGCACAAGAAACCAAACTTCCCTTCTCCAAAAAGAAACTTGCCTGATACACAAGATAAAAGTCATTGGGGAGGGGTGAACAATGGGAGCCGCACAACATGACCTGGTTGCGCATGCGTTCTGACTCCTAATGCTTTCCATGACGTTTTTTTTTAACAAATAACCAAGGAACTACCCTTTCTTCTGTATTCACGGAGTACTTCCAACAAGTATTTGGACATTGGACAAAGTGTTTTAAGGTGTGCAGTTTACCTTCTCACCATTAATATTACTGGCAGTGTAATGAGAAAGTTAGCAAGCTCAAAATGAAGACAAAGTGTAATTACTCAAGAGCAATTGCAGATACTTTTCAAGACTAGTGCCATTTCAAAATTTATAAACCAAGGATTTTGGAACGCAAGGTCGATAGAAAAACTACTCTCAAGCGTTACCCTAAAACTAATACTACTTTGGATTGTAAAGTAACATTAGTTTTCTTTCAGGGTTAACTGAACATGACATTTTTGTTGGAACCACAAGACTACACAATAAGCTCCGAGAGGTCCAAATGATTGAAGACATTAAGCCTTTAACAAGGTAAATAAGAATTTCTTATTCTAATAGTCATTTGACAGTAAATGAGCAATATGGGATATGAAACTTTGAATACTCTGAAAGAACAAGATACAGACACAGTGGAGGTCCTGTTGAGTAGGATTCCCGCTTCCGCTGTTGTATGGGACCAGAAAGACAGCCGTCAAAAGTTGTTGATGTTGAATTTCGCAGTTTAAATATGGACATGGTAGGGAAATAATGGGCGTTTCCTTTGTTATAGTGATTTTATGGGGGGGCTGGAGTACAAAAGCTCAAAAAGTCATTTGCCACCGGTTTAAACCATCATGAACGTTCAAAACAACTACAATTACATTTTACTTTTTAATGCAAAAATCATTTTGTTTTCTTAAATAAATTTACCAAGTTTTATAAACGATTTTCCTAAAAGCCTGATTCTCCCAGAGTACAGAAAGTTAGCCTCCCATACACAAGTGGATTAGTACTACTTTTGTTGCGAGGCGTGCGCGGACTATGATGGTCAGCAAAAAAAACCTCTGCGGACTGGGACATCGTCGAGATAGACGAAAGTAAATTCGGAAAAAGTCAATACAATTGTTGGCAGTAAAGTAGACGGCAAATGAGTGTTTGGTGGGACTGGCCGGAGGAACACGAAACTTTTTCAGGGTTGTTGAGGATCGTTCGGGAAGGGCATTGCTCCCGATAATGGACCATCACTACAATAATTTCTCACTGTTGGAAGGCTTATTATACTATTAAGGATAAATTTCTTCAACACCACACAGTGAATCATAGCATTGACTTTGCGAGTCCGAACGATCCCCCCCCCCCCCCCTTGTGCACACCAATACCATCAAGTCACAGTGGCGAATGCTAAAAAAAATTTGGTACTACCGAAATTCAGACCTCAAATATACGTATATACAGTAATTCAAAAACGTTATTTGAACGGTGCAGTGTAAAATGAAGGGATCCTTGGAATTACTTATGTGTGTTTACCCGCTCAATACCCAGGATACGATTCCAAAAGTCCTGGTCCGTCATAACACCCGTCTCCTCCACTCATTGCAAAAGAGAAAAAAAAATTATATATATATATATTTTGTCCCATCATACCCTCCTCAAAAGAAGTTGTCCCCCCAAAAAAAGAAAATAGAACTTGAAGACACTAACTAAAGTGACTGAGTAATGGGAGTGTCGTTGTGAAGGCTACGAATTATCACGGAAGCTGAACCTGAAGCAATGTAAGTTACAGCCCTCTCCTTTTCTGGTTGTGTGATCGCAGCCAAATGTACATATGATGACGGCAGATTAAGAATAGGATGTATAAGGGGGCGTTAGCTCCCTTTTAGGTTTAAGAGTAATACGGCAATGTGTGGGGGTCCGCAGAGGAGAGTTAGGCCCCCTATTAGGTAGAGACATCTTGTAAGGATAGGTGAGCCCATTCAAGTTAGGTAGTGTTCTTTATAAAGGTTTGGCAGAACAATCTTTTGGGGGTGAATGTAGTTTTCAGAGCCAGGGCGATATCTTTCTTAATACTCGCCAAATCGTTTTTCATTATGGGGAAGATGTTTTTTACAATGATCCAATATATCATATGATATTTTATCATTTTGAATATCATGATTTACCTTTACCACCGCATTATTTTCTAAGTTCAGCACCGTCCGAACGCAAGTCACGGGTAGCTCCTGCTGAGTTTCTAACTTTCCCGATAGATAGAGCCCGTGTCACCCTAGTCTAAGAATCGTTAGTTTTAACAATTTAATACTCTCTCATCAATCTACATTTTTACCCCTTTGGCGAAGTTTGTAGTTTTTAGGGAAACGTCATTTACCGTGACATTTGATACTGCTATGATAATTATCAAGAATTGTTAGGTTCGGGAAAGGTCGTTACAATGCGTCGTCCCCTGAAGCCACGGCCAAGTTACTCTATCGTAAAATTTCCCCAAGCATCGTTTCCTGCCTGACTATAACACCCGTTTGGTAGCACACACTTTGCCTATCAGCTGGTGGCGAATCTTCATTTTTAACCTCGTTAAGATTGTTAGTTCGTTGGGACTCGTCCCGAAATTATGCCGAACATTAATTTGTTATACTGTATATACAACCAAAGGTTAGGTTAGCCAACATTTATGTTTCGGTAGATAAAGCCAGTGTCAAACAAACCACCCGAACTAACCCTTCGTTTCCGTATGGTTGTAGGCCTACTTTTGCTGGCTGCGTGACTTAAAAAATTTTAAATCCCCCCCCCACCCGAAATTGACCTACACGAGGTCAACCCAGAGCCTCCGTAGTTTTTGGGGACAGGCCTTTGACCGGCCGAAAATCTAGTAAAAAAAAGTCCGAAATCGGCTTTTTTTTTTTTTTTTACGGGAATGATCACGGAATGAAATCATATTAATTTCACTAGTTTCGTAATTGCTTGTCCCAACAATCTACATACTAGGACCACTCTGGTCATGGATGTCGGAAACGTGCGAAAAACAAAGTTCGAAATCTGCTCTTTTTTGCGGGAATGATCACGGAATGAAATATTAAATTCACTAGTTTTGTAAATGCTTATCCCAACAATCTACATACTAGGACCACTCTGGTCATGGATGTCGGAAACGTGCGAAAAACAAAGTTCGAAATCTGCTCTTTTTCGCGGGAATGATCACGGAACGAAATATTAAATTCACTAGTTTTGTAAATGCTTGTCCCAACAATCTACATACTAGGACCACTCTGGTCATGGATGTCGGAAACGTGCGAGAAAAATGGACTACTAACCTAAATTCCCCTCCTAACCTGACCTACAAGCCATGTCCTTACATTCCTCGTGAACTGTCGCTAACATACAAACCCCACAAACCCAACCTAACCGAACCTAGTAGTTCCCAGGTCACTACCCCTACCCAACCCCCTTCGTAAGTCTCTCCTACACAAAAATAGGTATGGGCAGCACTCAAAATTATATCTTAATCACATTGTCATAATAAAAAAGTACTCAGGCTTACCTTAACATTCGATGTCGCAACATCAATTGAACAGTTCTCACATGGACCCCTAAAATCCCCTAAGAGGCCTTCTCGAAATAATGAAAACATTCGGGGTAACTCAAGTAAAATCACGTAGGTGAATATACCTTTGAGTCTTAATCGAATCAATTTGATCAATATGAGTGATAAACTCAAAAATATCGCTTAAAGAGTAACTGTACGAAACATGTCTATCCATTACGGCGGTTAGAGTTGGAAAGGGTCGACTCCAGGTCAATATCGGGTCATGTGGGGGGGATTAAAAATTTGAAATCACGCGGCCAACGAAAGGTTTAGTTCGGTTGCTATGTTTGACACTGGCTTTATCTACCGAAATATCTTGACTAGATGTTGGCTAGCCTAACCTTTGGTTGTATATAAAAGAAAATGGTATTCTGCATAATTTTAGGAAGTGTCCCAACAAAATAACAATCTTAACAAGAGGTTAAAAATGAAGATTGTTGGAATTAGCGAAAACATAGGTCTGAACATCGATAACTGTTCAAGCTTGCGCCTCCAGCTGATAGGCGAACCGAGCGCCGCCAAACGGGTATTATTATAGTCAGGCAGGAAACAATGCTTGCGGGAAATTTTACGATCGAGTGTTGGCCGTGGCTTCAGCGGACGACGCATTGTAACGACCTTTTCCTAATCTAACAATTCATGATAATTATCATAGCAGTATCAAATATCACTATAAATGACGTTTCCCTAAAAACTACAAACTTAACAAGGGAGTAAATATGTAGATTGACGGGACAGTATTAAATTGTAAAACCAAACGTTTCTTAGACTGGGATGACACGGGCTCTATCTATTGGGAAAGTTGGAAACTAAGCAGGAGCTACCTGTGACTTGCGTTCGGACCATGCTGAACTTAGAAAATATTGCCGTGGTAAAGGTAAATTGTGCTATTATTCAAAACTATAAAATAACATCATATTATGGTATGTTAGATCATTGTAAAGAACATCTTCCCCCAAAGGCTACAGACAGCCCAAGACGTGACTAGGACAAAGGTTTCCACGAAAAGGATTTGTTGGAAGGGATATGAAGAGACCACTTGAAGAGAGAAGGGAAGGGGGTTGGGATCCAGAGCAAGGATTCATGTGAAATCGGGGCGTGACAAGGTATTAAAATATATAAAATTAATATAAAAAGATAAAATGGAGTGTACAATAAACATTTAATGGGAATATAAAATCAGATGAGGGGTGTATGTATAATAGCGGCCACCTGTATGTAGGATGATGGCTGACTAATACAGCAGCAAGAGGGGGATCACAGGGGGGTGCTATCCCCCATTAGGCAGGTAAGGACATTACATGTAGGTTAGGGGGTAGGAAGTTTAGGTCCATTCTTATACACATAGGATTAAGTGGCCGCTAATGTACAAAGCCTCCTCAGATAATTTTATAAGGTATAGCATAAAACAACTATTTCTTGGGTCACACGTAATATGCGGAGAAGGTCGAAACCTATGTATAAACGAACCAACCAGAGCGACTACAACCGTCCCATTGAATGTCAAAACAAATGAAAAACTGATAATGTTACCATGTTACGCTAACATTGCTCATGCTAGCTTACGCACCTCAATAATACGCTATTTTTTCATAATTCAATTGTACATCCAAGGTGGTAATGCATACAGAAGAAAAGGCTTGTTTTACCATTATATACCATTTTCCGAGTATGTTTTCCGCCCCCCAAAACACTGCATTTCCACTAACGAAGGATACAGATATATAGATATCGATATAGATATATAAATGTATAAATTATAATAAATTTCTGAAACCTTATTTGCGACGGGAACGAGTGTCATTTTCGAAAAGGAATTTTAGCTAAAGAAACAAGTATTTAATTTTCCCTAGGTTACATTGCTCAATAATACAGTACAGTACAATATTTGGATATCTATACTTAGTAACACACCATACATACTGGATAAGGTGAAAACAACAATTAACCCAGTAATTTGCAAACTTAGATGGTGTGCCTAATATGACAAAAATTTTACGTCCCACGAAATTACATAAGTATTTTTCAGACGATTGTGGGGTTAATTTATCTTCTATGGATTTTTTTATATGCTAGCAGACTTATTAAAGTTCAAAATGTATTTTTACCGGTTTCATCAAGCGTCTAGGGGTAAAAAATCACATGGCGACGAAATATTCTGAATGAATAATTGACAAATTTAGTATACTGACGAAATAAATTAATAATAATATTAATAAACTCACCTTCAACTCCTGGTCGAGACGTGGCTTCTCAAAAGGTCTCCTGGGAGTGGAGTACCGTTTGCTCTGGACAAGTTTGATGCGATGGTTCACCATCTGTAAAGGCGGACATGTTCAGCTTTGATATTATTAATCATCAAACATCGAATAAATAATAAACTTCACAATTATTATACAATGCCTAAATAATAATATACATAATAAACAACAACATACTATGCTTCTTGAATTAAATTGTTAATTATTTTCGCCACAATTAATAAAATAAAAGAATATTCCAGAGAGGCGACACGTACCTTGACGTTGCTAGAGGAAAGGAACGATGAAGAAGAATAAATGTAGCAGGGTTACCAGATTATTTCCACTGGATTATCATACATGAACCTTAGAATTATCGTTTTTTAAACCAAAATTATCGTACACACTTTGAACAAGATTATTAAGGAGTAACATATATAGCTTATTTCAAGGTATTTTAGCATAATTGCTTAATCAAACACACACACATACATTGTATATACCCAAAGTATGTATAGTACATCGTACCGGACCCAAAATAATCGTACATGTACGATAATTATCGTACGAATGGCAACCCAGAAATGTTGCCAAGACGGATAGTCGCTTAAGAACTTAGCAACTTTGGCTATATTTTCTCGTCGCCGTTTTTAATCTATTATATTTTCTTATATATATTTTCCCTATTATATAATAGCATGAGAAATTAAATATTATTCCCAGTAGTTATTTGTTATTCAATCCCATTATTGTTCGTTTTAGAATTTTCTTGGATGCTATGAAAATTCGTTTACAATGGTTTTTTACGCTTTTTAATTCATATTTTTTAACAAAATAATTTATTATATCAGGGATATAAAATGGTCTTTAGACAACTTTTGTCTTTAGGTGACATTTAACACCAGCAGTGGTTTTCTTTTTTCTTTTGCTACGTTTAGCACCTGGCGCTACTTTCATACAATTTTGATAACTTAGCTCTTAATTTTTCAATTTTGGCTTCTTATTACTGCCATGTTGTACTATTATTGTAAGTCAAATTATAATTTTGTATATTTTGTATTTCACTCTCATACCCTGAGAGGGGTCGCTAGAGTTAATAAAAATCCTTAAATCCTAATTCCTTGAATCCTGGTATAAGCCAAGGCCAATCTTCTATTGGCCTTGGTATAAGCTTAAGGGTATTAAGAAACCCGAGGATAGAAACTTACAAAAGTATACATATTTTGCCACATTTGACGGACCAATACAGAAGAAAAGAAAGAATATGGAAATTATATTTGATGGAAAAACAAAGTGATTAGGATTAGGCGAAGAAGAATGACCAAACTATCAATACTTTGGATTCCTGGTTCGTAAAAGTTTGATTTATCAAATAAGTGTACATATGCTTGATGGGAACTTTCATGGTGGAATTAATTTAATAGGATTATGCAGTATGGCTACGTTCAATAATTCTTCAAAGGCAAGCGAAGAAAATAGTATTAGCCAGAGTGTAGGTATTGTGTTGACTAGGGCACCAGTTGTTGTTGTTGTTGTTGTTGTTGGGGTATTAAAGCCAACACTTGTTGTTGGCACGGGCCTTTCCCTTGGTTGGCCCGTAGGTGATCTGTAAAAATTTATAAGGTAGTTGCATTAATGGAAATTTGAAAGGTTTTTAGTAGTAAAAAAAAGATGTGGATAGGGTAAGGATGATGGTGGTAGTGGTAGAGGGCCATCATTTCTCGGATAGTGGTAGTTTGAAAAGTGGGGGTGTAAGGCTTTTGAAGATTAGAGAAAAATTGTGCAGGTGGGGTTGTCCAACCCTTTACTCCCTAGGGTCCCTGCAGAGAGATTTTTAAGTGGTAGATTAGTTGAGAAGTGAAAGGGGGTGATGTGAATAGAGCCTTACAATGAGGGGATGAGATGGTGCATGGAATGAGGAGGTCTTACCTTGGTGGAGGTAGTGTTGAAAGCAACTGTGCATGTGTGTCTATGCTTTCGACAATTGCTTTTGCCAGTGTGGCTGCCTCTTTCATGGCATGTGGTGTGTTGATGTCTACAAGTAGATCACCTCGTAGCTGTGCTGTTTCTCTGCATTCTAGTAGGTAGTGCAGGAGAGGTTGTTGTGGTATGACATCACAGTGTTCACACCTTGTCTGGATGTCATCTAGGAGTTCCCAGTTTGCTTTGTAACCCAGCCGGAGTCTGTGTATGCATACTGCCAGTTTTCTTGGGGTGTATCTGTCTATGGGAGGGGGTTCTAGTTCCGATGCCCATTTGTACCATGTTGCAGAGGGAGAGCCATTCTCTATCCTCATATGTAGTTCCTTGATTAGGTTGTTCTTGAGCTGTGTCTTTATTTTGCTTTTGATTTGTTGCAGTGCAGGCTGTATGTGCACCTGTACATTGTGAATGTGTTTGGTGCTTTTGGCTAGCTCATCAGCCTTTTCATTCCCTGGTATCCCGATGTGACTGGGGATCCAGTTTATAGTTACTAGTCTGTTTCTTTCATTATGTTGATGTAAGAGGATTTTAATGTCCGCTATCAGGGATTTGTTTTCTTTGTTTTTGTCCTGCTGTAGGACCTGCACTGAGGATCGTGAGTCAGTATGGATGACTACTGGTCCTTCCTCATTTTCAATAGAGTATTTTAATGCTTGCTGTATTGCGACAAGCTCTGTCTGCAGGGTGGAGACATTGTTGGATGTTCTCCAGCAAGCTGTGAACTTGCAGGAGTGAACTGCCGCTCCTGCTGTTTGGGTTCCAGGATCTACTGTACCATCAGTATAGTAGATCTGTGCCCCTGTTGTTTCTACTGAGGTTATAGCTGCTTCTGCTGCGTTTCTGAGTTCTTCTATTGTGCAGTTTTCTTTTGCCCTTGGGAGTTTGGTGTAGTTGAATTTAGCAACTTGTTTTTTCCATGGTGGAATGTGTATAGTACTTTGTGCTGTGTCAGGTTTTAATTGTAGGATTGTTTCTGTAAGGCCAAGTCTTTTGATGTTATCGCTATGGTCTTTGCCATAAGAATCTGGGGTTTGTACTTCAGGATGTTTGGATAGTTCCTCTCTTACTCGTCTTTTGGTGATTGAGTCTCTGTCTGACAGGAACATCTTTGCAACTATGCTTGCATTTCTTAGTGCAATTCTGTCTTCGAGGGTTGGTAGTCCGGTTTCCAACCTTAGGTTGCAAAGTCTTGTCCACATTGGGGCACCCAACATGAGCCTCATGGCATTGTTTTGAATCACTTCAATTGTGCTTGTTTGTAGATCTGTTAGTCCCAGGAGTGTTGGGGCGGCATAGTCTACTAGTGATCTGGAACAGGCTAGATAGTATTTCTTTTGGATGTGTTCATTTGCTCCATCCTTGAGCCTGCACATATATCTCATAGCTGCATTTCTGGCATTTGTTCTTTCCTTGAGATTTTTTATCTCTTGATTGAAAGTGAGCTGTTTGTCTATTATTACCCCGAGGTATGTGTATCGGTCCACCCATTCTAGGGGTTCCATTCCTATTGTGAGTGGTTGTACGGGGTTTGGGGCTTTGATTGTCATTGCTTTTGTTTTGGCAATGTTAATTTTTAGTCCAAGCTCATTGGATTTGTGGCTGATGGCATTGAGTGCTCTTTGCATTTTTATTGTCCTGACTGGCCCTCGAGCTATTACACATACATCATCTGCATAGATAAATATATTAACTCCTTCAGGTAGCTGAAGTGAGGCTATATTTTCCATGAGGATGTTGAAAAGGAGGGGGCTTAGAATTCCTCCTTGTGGCGTACCATTTTCCAATTCATGATATGTGGATATCACTCCTTGAAATTTGACTCTGGCTTGCCTTCCTAGCATGTAGTTTTTAGTCCATGCTAGTAGGTGTCCTTTGACTCCTTTTTTGGCTACTGATTGCAGCACTGCAACTGGGCTTGCAAGCTCGAAGGCTTTTTCAAAGTCTATGAAGACTATTGTTGCCTTGTTCTGATTTATGCAGCTTAATACATCTGTGATGCATTCAGAGGTTCCAATTCCCTCCTGATATGCATATAGCTGCTTGTTTAGGGGGCCAATTTTGTACTTTAATCTGTTTAAGACCATTTTTTCTCCTGTTTTTTCTATACAGGATACCAAGGCTATTGGCCTGGGATTTGTTGGATCCTTTGGCTTGGGGATTGGCTGTGTATCTTGTTGTCTCCAGGTTTGAGGCCTTATGTGCTCTAGGTGTGTTTTGTTTAGTAATCTTAGGAATGCAGTTTCTCCTGCTGGACCCATGTGTTTGATCATTGTGTAGGTGATTTTGTCAGCTCCAGGTGCAGTGTCTTTCCCTGTCTTTTGTACTGCTCTTAGCTCCTCAACTGTGTATGGGGTGTCTGTGTTATCCTGCTGAAGGCAGGCTGTGTTGATCTCTTCCCATCTTGATGGTGCCAGTTGCTCTTGTTGCATTCTGGTTTCGGGGGAGAGATTGATTGACAGTGTTCTGTTTGCAAAGGATGTTGCAATTCTTTCAGCCTCCTCATGTGGGTGTGGGTGTGTGGCAATTGGTGTCTTTCTCTTTTTTCCGGCTACTCTGCCTAGCCATTTCCAAAGCTGAGTTAGATTGGTGTATCCTGACAGGCTTGAACACCATTCCATCCATTTTTCAATTCTGATTTCATGGATTCTTTCATTTGTTTCAGTTTTGACTGAGAATTTATGGCCAGGAAGTTATTGGGTCCTCTCTTTGGTTACGGTTCATTTTGACTTTGCCTACACATACACCGAATAGTCTGACCTATTCTTTCCACATTATACTCTGTCCTCATACACCTAACAACACTGTGACTATCAAACAATTCTTCTCCACACAAGAGGTTAACTACGGCACTATTATTGTTTAGTGGCTACTTTCCTCTTGATAAGCATAGAAGAGACTCTTTGGCTATGGTAAGCAGCTCTTCTAGGAGAAGGGCACTCCAAAATTAAACCATTGTTCTCTATTCTTGTGTAGTGTCATAGCCTCTGCAAGCTACCATGGACTTCCAGTCTTGGTTTAGAGTTTTCTTGATTATGGGTACAATCGGAAATGCTATTCTATCTCATTTCTCGTCCTGTTGCTTTTTTAATTTTTTTTTAGTTATTTGTGAAGGATCTAATTTAATGGAATGGAAATTTTTATTCTTATTGTTTACTCTTTTTTTTTTTCTTTTGCTTGGTTCCTAGCTGGGCTATTCTTCCTGTTGGGGCCCTTGGGCTTATGGCATTTTGCTTTCCCAACTAGGGTTATAGCCTAGCTAATAATAATAATAATAATAATAATAATAATAATAATAATAATAATAATAATAATAATAATAATAATAATAATAATAATAATGACCTCCATAAATTTAGATATCAGTAGTGTGAACATGTAGGCAAAGAGTTGGGTGGAAAAGGGAATTTAAACTTAGATGATGGTAATTAAATAAGGAGTCAAACATTTATTAACACATATCTAAACATATTAAGAAATTTTAGATCACTCACGTAAGTCTGGATTATTATTATTATTATTTATAATACTTGCTAAGCTACAACCCTAGTTGGAAAAGTAAGATGCTATAAGCCCAGGGGCCCCAACGGGGAATATAGCCCAGTGAGGAAAGGATATAAGGAAAAATGAGATATTCCAAGAACAACACCAAGATAAAAATAAACATTTCCTATGTAAACTATAAAAGCTTTAACAAAACAAGAGAAAGAGAAATTAGATAGGATAGTGTGCCCAAGTGTACCCTTAAGCAAGAGAACTCCAACCCAAGACAGTGGAAGAGCATGGTACAGAGGCTATGGCAGTATCCAAGAATAGAGAACAATGGTTTGATTTTGGAGTATCCTTCTCCTAGAGGAGCTGCTTACCATAGCTAAAGAGTCTATTCTACCCTTACCAAATGGAAAGTAGCCACTGAACAATTACAGTGCAGTGGTTAACCCCTTGAGTGAAGAAGAATTGTTTGATAATCTCAGTGTTGTCAGGTATATGAGGACAGAGGAGAATGTGTAAAGAATATCCCAGACTATTCAGTGTGTGTGTAGTCAAAGGAAAAGTGAACCGTACCTAGAGAGAAGGATCCAATGTAGCACTGTCTGGCCAGTCAAAGGACCCCATAACACTCTAACGGTAGTATCTGAACGGGTAGTTGGTGCCCTGGCCAATATACTACCTACAAGCTATGTTAAATGAACTGGTGTATTAACAATACATAAAACCAAGGGAGAAGTCAGAATAAAGAGAGCAGGTCACCATAAAGATATCCTGGTAGCAGCTTGTCAAATGAAAACTGCTAAACTCTATCTCATGCCAGTGCAGTGTATACAACCAGTGATAGATAACATGAAAACAAAGAATGCCTTACATGAAGCTATAAAGAAAGCTTTAGTAATAGAAGACTTGGATGGTCATCCAGGTGTCATAGGTAGTCAAATTCTGGAACAAAATGTACGTTATGGATCTAATGAAAAAAAAATATAGCCTTAATCTCCTATATGAAGTTCATGGCGTCGAGGGAGAAACAATGTAGAGCAGTAGTGACCAGGGTAGTTCTGTATTATTATTATTATTATTATTATTATTATTATTATTATTATTATTATTATTATTATTATTATTGTTGTTGTTGTTGTTATTATCATTATTACTAGCTAAGCTACAACCCTAGTTGGAAAAGCAATATGCTATAAGCCTAAGTGCACCAACAGGGAAAAGTAGCCTAATGAGGAAAGGAAATAAGATAAAAAACTATATATATAAGAAATAATGAACAATTAAGATAAAATATTTTAAAAACGTTGTTCTGATCAACCAGTAATTCAATGAAATCGTTAGTGCATGAGTATCACTACCTGATAGAAAAATTTATGTTCTATAAGACAGATTTCATCATCTCCTCCTACGCCTATTGACCCAAAGGGCCTCGGTTAAATTTCACCAATCGTCTCTATCTTGAGCTTTCAAATCAATACTTTTCTATCTATCATCTCCTACTTCACGCTTCTAGTACTCATCCATGTAGGCCTGGGTCTCCCAACTCTTCTAGCGCTTTGTGGAGCCCAGCTAAACGTTTGATGAACTAATCTCTCTTGGGAAGGGCGAAGAGCATGCCAAAGCCATCCCCATCTACCCCTCATCATGGTCTCATCCACATATGGCACTGGAGTAATCTCTCTTGTAGTTTCATTTTTAATCACGTCCTGCCATTTAACTCCTAATATCCTTCTGAGGGGTTTGTTCTTAAATCTACTAAATCTATTGAAGATTGTTTCCTTGTCATACCATGACTCATGTCCATATAGAAACACTTTTCTTACTAAACTGATATATAATCTGATTTTTATATGTAATTTCAGGCGATTTGATTTCCAAATTTTACTTAACCTAGCTATTGTCTGATTTGTTTTTTCAATGGGATGAGATATATCATAGACCCTGTATTGGAGATTATATTTCCTAGATACTTAAATTATTCTACCTCATTAATCCTTTCTCCTTCCAATGATATTTTTTCTTCAATTGCATACTCTCTTCTCATCATCTCTCTAATCTATTTATCTTGAGCCCAACCTCATGAGATATTGCATGCGTTCTGGTAAGCAGGTATTTCAAATCCTGTGTTGTTCTGCTAATAAGGTCTGCTAATTTCCTATTACCAATCCAGTCCAATCCTTCTCCACCATCTCTGACTGTTCTACGCTTTACAAAATCTATGAGGTGGATAAGCAACATAGGTGACAACATATTCCCTTGGAGTACTCCGCTGTTCACTGGTAATTAGTTTGATAGGACTCCATTAAAATTAACTTTGTACTTGCTGTGCTCATGAACAGACTTAGTCAAATTCACGTATGTAAAATGAATTCCATAATAACGCATGAGTCTTCACAAAATTGGCCGGTGCACAGTATCAAAGGCTTTTTTCATAGTCCACAAATGCCATCAGTGGTGGAATTCTATATTCTACGCATTGCTGTACAGCACGTCTCAAAATGAAAATTTGGTCAGTACTACTTCTATCTTGTCGAAATCCTGCCTGTTCATCTCTCAGCTTTTCATCAATCTTTCTCTCCGGTCTCTTAAAAAAAAAAAATATTACAGTATATATTTTCATAACAACTAACGTAAGTGTGATGTCTGTAGTTATTCCAATTAGCCAGGTCTCTCTCTCTCTTTTTTTTTTTTTTTTTTTTTTTTTTTTTTTTTTTTTTTTACCAGTTTCACCAACACTCCTAACTCCAATTCATCAGGTTTGCCTCTTCATGCCACATTATACAAAATAATCTTGTAAGTATATTGTGGGTTACTTAATTTTCAGCCAGTATCATCTCACCAGTTATTCCATCGTATCCAGGAGCTTTCCATCTCTTGAGTTTTTCAATGATAGCTTCGACTTCACAATAAATTCATTCATGGGCACATCAAGGTCTTCATCAGCTAGATTTAGGAAAGCAAAAAAAAAAAAAAAAAAAAAATTAAAATATCTGAAAGTGACAGACAAATCCACAACTCGGTGTTTGCAACCAATAGAGACTGATAAAATAACGAGAACAGATTTAAACCTCGAAGGGAAACAGGACGTGTAGTGATTTGGAGGTGAGATAGACCTATAAGAATATAGTGTTGCTAATGTAGGAAATCAAGAAGAAAATTGTCCATAAGAAGACTATGCTAACCAAACGGGATTGCCTTAACCGTAGAAGAAAATGAGATAGGATGAGAATTATTATTATTATTATTATTATTATTATTATTATTATTATTATTATTATTATTATTATTATTATTATTACTTGCTAAGCTACAACCCTAGTTGGAAAAGCAGGATGCTATAAGCCCTGGGGCCCCAATAGGGAAAATAGCCTAGTGAGGAAAGGAAATAAGGAATAATAAAATTTTTAAGAAGAGTAACAACACTAAAATAAATATCTCCTATATAAACTATAAAAACCTGAACAAAACAAGAGGAAGATAAACAAGACTGAACAGCGTGCCCGAGTGTACCCTCAAGCAAGAGAACTCCAACCCAAGGCAGTGGAAGACCATGGTACAGAGGCTATGGCACTACCCAAGACTAGAGAACAATGGTTTGATTTTGGAGTATCCTTCTCCTAGAAGAGCTGCTTACCATAGCTAAAGAGTCTCTTCTATCCTTAACAAGAGGAAAGTGGCCACTGAACAATTACAATGCAGTAACCCCTTGGATGAAGAAAAGCAAGTTAAAGAGACTGAAATTAAATAAGCAATGAAAAAAGACCAGAAATGTGAATATGTAGACAGGTGAAGGGGAAAGATATTCTAATGTCGCCATGGCAGTTAGATATATGAAGAAATAGGAGACTGTGTAAAGAGTAGGCCAGACGATTCAGTGTAAGCAAAGTAAAAACCAACCGTAAAGAGAGAGGGAACCAATGAAGAATTGTAGATTGTAGTGTTGGCTGGCCAGTCAGAGGATCCAAATAACTCTCTAGCGGCAGTATCTCAACGGGTGGCTGGTGCATTGGTAATTGTTTATCTATAGTATTTTAAGCAATTTGTGCTATTGCATCATTTAGGCAAATCAACAAAAATGCACAGACTTGAAGAACTGTGACAACAACTCTTCAAAGTCAATATCGGTTAGTTGTAAAGATAAATTTATGAAACAACGTAATTTGAAAGTAACAATGGGCGTGTCCACACTATGCTTAGTATACTGTCCATCCATTTATTGTCTTAGACGGCAAGGGATTGAATATAAAGATTCGACAATTAAACCATTTAATTTATTTACGAAATACAATTTAGAATGCTTACAATATATATATACTAGTATTTATAATTTGCAAATTGGATAAATATGTAAACAATAACTGGATATCATAACATTTTTCGTCTTAAAATTCACATATTTGAATAAATACAATTTTGGATGGTTTGTAGTACCGTGTTATAACTACTCTGAATTACAAATATGGGTTGTAAATGCATTGGAAATGAATGAAAATAGTAAATTAGATTTAAACTGCATTGTTCTTCAGACACTTCCTGTAACATTGGTAACCCTGCATTTTGGGGTTGGTCACTCTTCCTCTTACCTGTTGCTTTGTTATTATGGATAAATAATATGTATATTATTATTTTTCATAAAATAGTTTATTTAAATATATAGAAATAATCATATTTGAATTAAATTGCTTGTGATATGTATTTTTTTTATTGAATTATGCTATTTATTGCAACTTAATCATCTTTTATCCATAAAGTTTTGTTCTCGATGATGCCATACAGGTGAGGCGTTTGTTGATGGTAAATTTGCAATTCTTAATTACGTTCATATGTGGAAATCCGTAAGGTGTGATGCAATGAAGACTCTTATTTTACTACTAATATGGCCAACTGTCTTCGGTAAGTATATATTTTATGAGTTAATTGTTATATTTAGTTTATATTTGAGACTTATTTTGAATGAGTTTCGTGTTTGTATTACCCAATGGTATGAGTGAGTCATGACCCTAACCTTACTGAATGCGTTACGTATTATATTTATGCTTAATTTAAATTATATTTTGTTAACCTATATCCTTGGCCCATGCAAATTTGGGTAGCAAGCAAGGCAAAGTCCTCCTCCCGTTTAGTGAAGCCATTAGGGTATGTGACCCTAGACTTGAACCTATCGGTTGTGTCGTTAAATCCTACCATATCCCACTGATTTGCCGGTGTGACGGTCTGAACGATCCCCCGGTCTCAGAATTCTCCTTGATATTGTACAATGGTTCTTTTCTGCCATTAGCTCGCTTCGCTCGCATGAAAATAAAACAAGCTTGTATGTACTGGCAAGCGGTAATGTTGAGCTGCGCACGCTAACATTACAGGAAAATAAAACATCAACCTCGTATGCACTGGCAAATGGTAATGTTCGCGCATGCGCAGATTATCAAGGAGAATTCTCAGACCTGGGGATCATTCAGACCGTCACACCAGCAAGACTTATACAGGAACCTGTGTAATTGTTTGGGACAGACAGGCTGTAAAATTTCAAAATTTGTCTGAAAAACCTTAAGAACACTTAATTGAAGATTCCCAACCTAACCTAGCATATGAGCCTTTTCTTATTCAAAAAGGGGGCTACACTCTTCTGCAACCTTAGGTTCTTTAGCTTACCCTAAGATTTAGTTTCAACTGAGTGTTTGCTTCCCAACCAGCTTCACTTCAGACAAGGTAGCAATATATTGGTATAGTTTGTAAATTCTGCGTATGATGACGGCCGACGGAAGTTTAATGGGGGTTGGAGGGGCTGTAAGTCCCCGTTAGGTAAGTAAGGACACAGCTTGTAGATTAGGTTAGGTGGTATCAATTTTCTATGCATGCGGGAGGAACTGGCCGTTGATATACAAAGGCTCCTAGTTTGACAAGTAATGAATATTGCGCTCAACAAATTACATTCCCCCTCCTACACAGCATAGCAAATACAATATATATATCAATTCATAACATGGCTGTGTCCACCGTTTTACATTCTAAAATCTAAGCCTCATTCGTCCCTAATCTAACCCAAGACATGTATTTTCTCATTGAATCCCCCCCCACTTATATAAACTCTACTAAGATATCAAGTTAATTATTGGCTAGTATATTGTGGTGTATACAGTACTGTATATGGTTTCACCTTATGTTGATATTTAGTGTCTAGTTATTAATTACACTTTCGTATTCTTTCCAATTAATTACACTTTCGTATTCTTTCCAATTAATTTTTTATCAAGAAAATTTCCCCGGAAACGCTTGGTTGTCGGGTAAAAAAAATTTATATACCGAATCTTCCAATTGTAATTGAACTCAAGATTATTGGTAAAGGAAATGTTACCCTGACGATAAGTACAGTAATACCAGATCATTGTGCCTCCTCCCTGGTAATAAGATAACATAGATAGTGTTAGGTGGGAGTTACCTTAGGTCAATATATATCCCCTTGATATCCCTTCATTTTTAATATATTGACATTATCATAAAAAAAAGGATGAATGATGTTGCATTAAAAAGTAGGATTAATGATGTTGAATTGTATTATTATAGAAAGATTTAGTAAGTGAGTTCTATTTTTATGACAAGTGTTTCCAAGGAAAAATGCATGTAAGACGGCCGATCGGAAAAAACAAGATTGCATTCGTAGAAGTACTTAAAGAGTCATAACGCATGGTTTTACCATATATATTTCCCGGTCTTGATATATATGAATGACACTGGTGAATTTCTACTTATTTGCTGCATAAACTAAGCTGGTTTATATTATAATAATCCAGGCTTATTTTATATTATATCTATCATAGATTGGGTTAGCCAAATTTGTCTAGCAGGCTATTATACTCAAACATAACTGCATAATATATTAGAGCTGTGCAACGGAGTGCAGATTGTTAGGGTCATGGCACCATAGCCATGTTGGTAAATATGTACCTGAGCTCAGTTAATTGTAAATCGTAGGGGTGTAGTGTCAACAGAGTGCGTCAAGCAGTTCACTGTAGGTATTACTTCACTGTCCTTGCAACATCCTTTGGCCCTAGCGTCTTTCAATTTTTGTCCAGTTCCAAGAAGCTATCCATACTGGGGAGGTGCCTCGGTATGCTGTACAGGTGCTTGGTGTCATTTTACCTGTGTTCAATCTCATACAAAACGGTTTCTGGACGATTCTCTCTCTCTCTCTCTCTCTCTCTCTCTCTCTCTCTCTCTCTCTCTCTCTCTCTCTCTCTCTCAGTTGTCAGAATGTCCTTGGTGTCTCAATTATTCATATACCATATGGTAACCAAACCTGTTGATGCTCCTAGTCAACATACTGTACCTAGACAACTATGTCAATGACTCACCTTTTGTCAGCCCCACCTTCAAAGGTGTCTAGCATCTTCTCTAAACAAAACTCTATTTTTCTTGAGGCATTGCACAGATGTCTTGATACCTGCCAAGGTCCTCTGTAGCTGTCTACCAA
Source organism: Palaemon carinicauda (assembly GCF_036898095.1). Classification (NCBI taxonomy): domain Eukaryota; kingdom Metazoa; phylum Arthropoda; class Malacostraca; order Decapoda; family Palaemonidae; genus Palaemon; species Palaemon carinicauda. Next base: position 306,415,493 of record NC_090725.1, on the reverse strand, counting down.
GGTAAGTGAGCCATCATCTGCAATTGGTATTGTAAAAGGTATAATTTTCCTGATGAAGCTTCTCTGCAATTTATTAGTTGAGGCAGTTTTTTCCTCCCTGGGAACCTAGTGGGATGTTGCCTGAGTACTGAAGCCTCTTTTGCACCACTTGATCCTTTGTGTCAAGTGTCTTACTAAGTTTTGACACTAAAGTTTGTTTGTTCCGTAACTGAAATACAAACCACGCTATTTACATTGGGTTTACCTTTCGGCGTAGCTGAAATGGCGAGCCATCAGAATTTATCGAGGGTGTATTACCCCCGCGCTAGTTAGCAGGGGGGTAGGGGAGTGGTAGCTAGCTACCCCCCCTCCCCTCACACACCGGTGAACTGCTTCACTTCAATTTTGGCTCGGACAATGGACAGACGTCTCTGTCTTTGTCCTCACTTGGCATCCATTGTTTGTTTTGTCTTTACTTAATCACTTACTTTTCTTTTACTCAATATATATGTAAAAATTTTTTCGTGTTTATGTATATATTTGAGTATAGAAATCAGTAAGTTTCCTTTTCAGAGTTTGTGCTTGTGTGTGTAGTGTACGATATCTCCGTGGAGCCCTCGGCAGTTAGGCCACCATGGTGTAATTTCATGGGTCGCGATCGAGTTTGACTACGGTCTTTCTCTCTCTTTGAGGTCGTTCACCCTTTTACTACGTTACTTTTACTACGTCTGAGTAGCTTCCTTCCCGTGTGGGTGGGGTTGCTACGCCGTACGTTTTGTCTCAATTAGTTTATGAATATACAGTGAACCCTCGTTTATCGCGGTAGATAGGTTCCAGACGCGGGCGCGATAGGTGAAAATCCGCGAAGTAGTGACATCATATTTACCTATTTATTTAACATGTATATTCGGACTTTTAAAACCTTCCCTTGTACGTAGTACTGTTAACAAACCACCCTTTAATGTACAGAACACTTAATGCATGTACTACAGCACCCTAAACTAAAACAGGCACAAATATTAAAGGCGATTTTATATCATGCGTTTCCTAAACACCTAAAAAGCACGATAAAAAATGGCAACCAATGTTTTGTTTACGTTCATCTCTGATCATAATGAAGAAACAAACTCATTTAGTGTACAGTACACATATATGTATAGGTTAGTTTTTGCATCGATTATATTGATTATACAGTACTGTACTGTATGTTGATTTGTTAATACCAATGTTTTAGTTTACGTATTTTTCTTAGGACTTCCAAATGAAATGTTTTTTTTTATGACGCCGCCTGAAACGACGGCGTGTACGCTCAGTAAACAACCACGCTCAGAACAAACAAGGCATTTAACGCGCATGATGATAGTGATAAATAATGATACAGTACATACAGTATTTACAGTAAAAGCATTTACAAAATATGTTACCTTACAAATATAAATTATACAGTATTGTACGTAGCAAAGCAGGAAAACAATTTACGAGAGAGAGAGAGAGAGAGAGAGAGAGAGAGAGAGAGAGAGAGAGAGAGAGAGAGAGAGAGATTGTTTTACGTATGTAGGCCTAAATGTAAATTGTTCCGTAACCGAAATACAAACCACGCTATTTACAAAGGGTATTACTTTTAGCGTAGCTGAAATGGCGAGCCATTAGAATTTAACGAGGGTGTATTACCCCCGCGCTAGTTAGCGGGGGGGTAGGGGAGTGGTAGCTAGCTACCCCTCCTCCCCCTCACACACAGGTGAATACTCACTTTCACTTTTGGCTCGGACTGTGACAGACGTCTCTGTCTTGGTCCTCGCTTGGCAGCCATTGTCTGTTTTGTCTTTACTTAATCGCTTACTTTTCTTTTACTCAATATATATGTAAACATGTTTTCATGTTTGTATATATATATTTGAGTATAGAAATAAGTAAGTTTCCTTTTCAGATGTGTGTGTGTAGTGTACGATATCTACGTGGAGGCCTCGGCAGTTAGGCCACCACGGCCTAATTTTATGGGTTGCGATCGAGTTTGACTTCGGTCTTTCTCTCTCTCTCTCTCTTGAGGTCGTTCACCCTTTTACTATGTTTTACTACGCCCTTGTAGCTTCCTTCCCGTGTGGGTGGGGTTGCTACGCCGTACATTTTGTCTCAATTAGTTTATGAATCTAATTGTAGTTGTTAATTTTTCAGCTTGTAGAACGATTCCTTTCGGGGTTTTCGTTTTTTTCTTTAGTGTTCATTCATTTTTAAATTACATAATTACATAGTTACATAATTATAATTGTTATAATTCTGTTTTGGTTACAGCTCTCCTTCCGCGAGTGTAAGTGGTTGTGAGGGCACGTGCCTATTGTGTAATTCTTGTTCCTTTTCCTCGGGATTCCTCTTCGGAGCCTTCCCGGGGGAATGAATGTGTACTAATATTATTTTTTTTTTTTTTTACAGTTACCGATCTAGTTCGTTTCTGTAATATAGCAACGGTGTGAGCTGTCTGGTTGAGTCCTGGGGATTCGGCTGTTGCTGCCTCCCCCTTGTATTGTCGTCAGGGGCGTGTCTCCTACTGGTAGTACTCCCGTGTCGACGGACAGCTCTCCAGTTCATTTTAGAACAGTCAGGAGGCTTGCCTCCTTGGGCGGATAACTTTCCTTCCGAGGGAAGTTTTTTTTCCTGTCCAGGCTTGAGCTTTTCCTCTTTTGGGGGGTTCTTCTCTTGCCTTTTTTTTTTTTCGTGCGACTATGCTCTTGGTGCTGAGCGGTCGCACCTGCAGTTTCGCTCAAGGGGCTGGGCAACTGCAGGATCTCCTCTTCGGAGGATTGCCCCTTTTAGGTCACTGGCTGACCAGTCTCTTCCACGAAGTGTTTCTCTTTCGTTCGCGAGAGAGTACACTCATAGAGACTCCTCTTCGGAGGTTTCTTCTGTTGCTGTTGCTGTTGGCCTCCCTCGCCGTAAGGCCCTCCGTCCGCCTCGTCGTAAGGGCCTCTCATCTCCCTATAAGGGTGCTTGAGGCGCCTTTTTGAATCTCCGTTTGCAGCCTACAACTTCTTTTTCTCGATCTTCCGTCTTGGTGCAGATGGACAGCAGTCTAATCTCGTCTTCCGACGGGCAACGGTCTTCCCGACGGACAACGGTCTTCCCGACGGACAGCGGTCTTCCGACGGACATCAGTCTCCCGGCGGACAACGATCCCTTCGGGGCAAAGGGTTGCCCCCACGGGGGTTCTTCCCTTGCGTGTCAGGGTTTCCCTGCGCGCCCTTCTGTTCGTCAGCGCTCTCCTGTTCGTCAGCGCTTTCAAGATGATCTTCCCTGCAGTTCCTGTTACGTGCCCTGTGCGCCCACGTTCGCCCTCGCGATCTAGAACTTAGGTTCAGGTCGGGGTCAAGGACTCTTCTTCTTTGCGCGGGCTTCCACGCGTAGCCTTCTGCTCGTCAGCGATCATCAGCTCGTCAGCGATCATCAGCTCGTCAGCGATCATCAGCTCGTCAGCGATCATCAGCTCGCCAGCGATCGTCAGCTCGTCAGCGATCATCAGCTCGCCAGCGATCGTCAGCTCGTCAGCGATCATCAGCTCGCCAGCGATCTCCGGATCGCCCACGTGTGTTACAGCTGGCACGCCAACGTTCTCCAACACTTCTGAAGGAACATGGTTCGCCAGCTACTAGCTCAACTGCGGATGCTGATCGCCATCGCGCGACCCTCAACTGCGGATGCTGATCGCCATCGCGCGACCCTCAACTGCGGATGCTGATCGCCATCGCGCGACCCTCAACTGCGGATGCTGATCGCCATCGCGCGACCCTCAACTGCGGATGCTGATCGCCATCGCGCGACCCTCAACTGCGGATGCTGATCGCCATCGCGCGACCCTCAACTGCGGATGCTGATCGCCATCGCACAACCCTGAACGATTGCCCGCTTCGCATGCTGCTCCTCATCGCACAACCCTGAACGATCGCCCTCTTGCGGATGCTGATCACCATCGCACCCTTTCACGCGATCATTCACCTGCGCATGCTGCTCGCCATCGCACAACCCTGAACGATTGCCCGCTTCGCATGCTGCTCCTCATCGCACAACCCTGAACGATCGCCCTCTTGCGGATGCTGATCACCATCGCACCCTTTCACGCGATCATTCACCTGCGCATGCTGCTCGCCATCGCACAACCCTGAACGATTGCCCGCTTCGCATGCTGCTCCTCATCGCACAACCCTGAACGATCGCCCTCTTGCGGATGCTGATCACCATCGCACCCTTTCACGCGATCATTCACCTGCGCATGCTGCTCGCCATCGCACAACCCTGAACGATTGCCCGCTTCGCATGCTGCTCCTCATCGCACAACCCTGAACGATCGCCCTCTTGCGGATGCTGATCACCATCGCACCCTTTCACGCGATCATTCACCTGCGCATGCTGCTCGCCATCGCACAACCCTGAACGATTGCCCGCTTCGCATGCTGCTCCTCATCGCACAACCCTGAACGATCGCCCTCTTGCGGATGCTGATCACCATCGCACTCTATCACGCGATCATTCACCTACACATGCTGCTCGCCATCGCTTACCGCCAGCGATCTTCTTCACCTACGCGGCAGCACGATCCCTCGCCGTCACGCCCATTCGCCTGCGCGCCCGCGCGATCGCTCGCCTGCGCGCCCGCGCGATCGCTCGCCTGCGCGCCCTCGCGACCGCTCGCCTGCGCGCCCTCACGACCGCTCGCCCCGCGCGCCCGCGCGACCACTCGCCTGCGCGCCCGCGCGACCACTCGCCTGTGCGCCCGCGCGACCATTCGCCTTTGCGCGACCGTTCGCCCTCGCGCGACCATAGTTCGCGGCGAATTCCACAGCCGGTGGTAGCAGCAGGGACGCGTGCTCCTAGGCGGCACTCGGGATCACCTCCATCCAAGCACAGGTTGGTAGTGCAGGACGAAGACAGGTCAGTACAGCATTCTTCCCACCTTCTTTTCAGGCAGGAACCGTCGTGTCCTCTCCAAAGGATCGCCCGATCCCTTTCACCTTAGCGAGGATTTCGGACTCTGTGTCCTTGGAGCAGCAGACATGGTTTGATCCGCTGGCACGGGCGTTAATGAGGTTTATGAAACCAGCACTCACCGGCCAGGGTAACAAACCAGCGGCTGTCTCTCCTACGCTGAAGAGAAAGAGAGGAGTGGACTTCGTGGTGACTTCCCCCAGGGCGAAGTTGGTTCCCAAGAGGTCGGTCTCGAGGGTCCCCTCTCCTGCACGAGTACTCTCTCCTTCTCCCGCCCTGGAAGGATTTTTGGCGGGGGGGCTTTCCGTTGAAGATTTCTCCATCGGACAAGGGGTGACTGCTTACCTCTTCCTCTGGGAGCTTACCAGGTTCTTTCCCTCCTCGGTTACGGCCCGAGGTTTGGTTCAAGGAAGCTACAGGAAGATCAAGGGTACTTTCCTCCTCTCGAGCTCAGGCACCTTGGCCTTTCGTCGTTAAGTATCTACTTGCGGACAAGCTCGATGTTGTACCATCTGGACGCACTGACTGAAGGCTTCCTTCGGGTGTCTCATCTGTGGAGGTCAACGACCTCAGACACCCTTCCATCCTTGAGAAGAGTTTTGTCTTTGCCCAAGGACAGAGACTTAAACATCTGCTGTGCGGAGTAAATCGACTTCCGGTTTCACTCCTCCAAGGCGCTTTCTTCCAGACTCTGCAGGGCTCCAGCTCCCTTTTCTTTCAACCACGTCGGCCTAAGTTATCGGCTACGACAACTGGGACAAGGTGTCCAATTGCAGTTTCCTCCTGTCAGGAACAGATGGCACGGAAGACTCCCCCGGGGGGGCATAGTCCTAAAAGGAGTTCACGAACTCTAGGATTGCAGGTTTTTTCGCTGGGAGGATGCTTAAGGTTACTCATCCGAATGACAGCTTCCCGATGCCCATTCCCGCACAATCTCTGTGAGTAGCCAAGGATATCGCGCCTGCCGTCTCTGTCAGCGAATTCAGTGTCTCTGAACCTCTATGCCATAGCATCAGCAGAGTTGCCCGGTTGGGCAGAATGATCCATACCTTAGGCGAAGGTCTTCCTTAGGATCATCGACGGCTTCACCCCCGGCCCCCTCAGTCGATCCTTTCTTGTAAGGAAGGATCTGAGAGGGGACGTCCATAGTCGACCTCTCAGCCCTGATCAAGTTTGTCGAACAAACTTCGGCCAGCGTAGACCAGCAGAATCGATCAGACTGGTAACGAGGCGACAGGACTCCTTTAACCCTGGATCGGAAGGACGGGTACTTTCAGTTTCCATTCCATCCATCTTCCAGGGTGCTCGTCGAATTCAGCCTAAACTGCAAGTATTCCTGCTTATGATGCAGTGTGGCTATCCCGCCGTGGCATAGCAGGTTTGTTTCCCCAGAGAACTCTCCCTGCCTTCCTCTTGGCCGCTCAGGTGCAGACTTCCGCCTCCTCTGCTGTTTGGAGGGCTGGTCAACTCCGGTAGGCTCGGGTTTCGACCTGATTCAGCGCCGGGAAAAGCTTCCGAATGCTGACCATGAGTGTGGGCTCATGGTATTTTGCTTGGAGCCTTCTCTTCCTCTGCCTCAACATCTGGAGTATCTGGCCATGATATTGAGTCAACCGCCTTACCACGTTGGAAACCCCGCTTCTCGTCCGTCCAGCGAGGTTAAGCAACGTCGGTACTTGGATGGGTGACCACCTGGGGACGCCAGATTCTGTTACCACATCCTCCGAGCCTTCCTTTCGGTTCACCGTGGCAAGACTGAGGAGAGTCGCAGTACCTGTTCTCAGTCAAGCAGAGTTTTCAGCCCTACCTTGGAACGTTTCCTAGTTCTTCTTTCCTCATTGACCCGTTTATAGTCCGAACGGTCGCCTCAGGATAAGTTCCATGTGGGGCGATCCAAGTTCCGGTGGCTTCAGGCAATGTTTAACCGGACTCCCTGGCCCTATGGGACCAGCGGAACTATTAAACCTGCAATGGGTGTTGACCTATGGAGCCTCTTGATGGTAGTGGATATTCTCGTCCTTTCCCCACATTCTTGATGCGGTTCTCGGACTCGTCAAAGGAAAGGGGGGGGGGGCATGTTCCGGTCCAGGCCTATGGTCAAGACCTGAAGGATACCTCTCCATCATTCAGGCAGGCTTAAGGGCCTTAGTCTGGCCCCTCTTCAGATCCTACCGCTCCTGCCAAGTCGCCCCGTTGCGTGTCGACTTCATGCTAACCAGCAGGGGACGCATTTTCACACCTTCACATCTTGCAGTAGAGATATCGGGATGATTGAGATTCTCTCAATTCCACCATCGGCTCTCTCATTCCAGGCAGGGGAATGTTTCTCTCAGACTATCCGAGCAGAGCCTCATAGAGAGAGTGTACCTAGGGGTCTTTGACCTTGGGTAACCAGCAAGTGCTGGTCTGGGGGACCTGATCGCGACAGCTTGGAACCTCAAGCTTCCGCTAGTTTTCCCCCCAGTCTCAGACCCCGAGACTCTGGCAAGATGCATTCCGGTGATGGTGGGACAACTTCGACGCCTGCGTCTTCCCTCCTTTTTGTCTGCGGACAATGGGTCTCAACAAAACCAGGTTGTCTGTCAACCTTTCAATGGGAGAGCTCCACTGGGACTATGTGCAGAACGGTTTCTGGACCCTCTGCTTCCCCTGACGGAACTCCCGGGAGAGCTTCTCCCACGGCGCAGACTACTCAAGCAACCACACTGCGACATCTCTCCCGAACCGGGGCGTCGCTTCGGCTTCATGCCTGGAGACACTACGCTTCCTCCTCTAGAAGAGACAACCCGCTACAGTCGCGGTACGGAGGTCGCGTCATCTGCGATAGTCATCCACAGGGGTCTCCCAGGCAAAGTGAAGAGTCTAAGGTGGTTGGTGCCGTGGGAGATATACTTCTTCCCGTGAGGCCTCTTCTCCAGCAATAAAGGTCTTATTGCCTTTCGGCGGGAGGAAACTCCTTTCCGCTCTTGGCAATGAAGCCTGTCGCTCAGCCTTTCCCTGACCTTCAGGCTTAAAGGAATAACTTTTTCCTACCCGCTGGATCTATCCTCGCTCATGCGAAGCTACGATCGTCCCTGCCCTAGTCGGAGGAAGACCTCCAACTTGGAGCATGGCTCGGACTTTTAGTCCTTTAAGAGATCTTCTCAAGACCCTTTTACGACAGGCCTCGGATTGTATTCCGCCCTGGGTCTTCTGCTCACTCTGGCCACGGCCAGTGTGTGAGCAATCTTCTTGGTCTCTTACTACTCCCCCCCTTTCTAAGGAAGAGGGGAAGGCAACATTCAGGCTCGCTCCTGAGTTGTTGGCTAGACTCAGAATCTGAGGGTCCCGACCCTTCGGTCCGATTCATTCAAGATTTTGAGTCTCCATTCTGTGTCTGATGTCCCAAGACCTTCTCTTTCTTGCCAGTACAGGAATCGAGAGGTTAGCGCTGGGAACAGCTGCAGTTTGGCCTCAGTTGCAGCCGATTTGGGAACACAAGGAGGACATGGGGGGAGAGTCACCAGTATACCTCTTCAGCCCGGACTCAAGGACATTCATCTCGACCTGTCTTCAGACCCTCCCCCGTCACGTCGCCCTACAGCACGATGTTGGATACATCGCAACGTCCCTCGCCTTCGAGTAATACTACTCTGTGACGCAGGTGCTACAAGCTGGAGTCTGGAAGCGTCTGATGACCTTCGCAGCCCGCTTCCTGCAGGGCGTGACCCACAGGAGTCTCGATACGTTTTCTATCGCTCTGTGGTGGCTACACAACAGCTGGTCTAACCTCAGGCTCCTTTTTGGACAGGTAGCAGAAGGTTGAGGGCATTGTTATCAGGTTTTAGTCTGCATGAACGAAAGAAGTATGTCTGGCCCTTACTTCTTTCTTCATCATCCCCTCTACGGGGAAGCAGCATCCTGGTCTCTGCATAGCTGACCTCGAACCTCTGCAGGTAAACCATGCTTCCTTGTGTTCCGAGTATTGAGTCAATACTGTCGCGTCCCCCATACCCTGACGAGGTGGTATTGGGAACGTCTTAACCCAGAGTTCCTTCTGGAACTCCAGGTCAACTGCCTAAGACGGGTCACACTTCTTCCTTCACACACAAGCTTACGTAGGCCACATGGTTCCTTGCGGTGCAAGGAACTTGTGAGGTGCAGGGACTCCTTTTCTCGAGTGCGACTCACTCGGATTCTGAGTCCCCGGGTAAAGCCAAAGCCAGTATGGCTGGGGACTTTCCACCCTTCCTAAGGGATAAGTCACCCTTTGTAAATAGCGTGGTTTGTATTTCGGTTACGGAACAAATGACAAATTCGAAGATAATTTGTATTTTTCCTAACCATACAAACCTTAGCTATTTACACATATTTGCCCGCCAGCCCTGTCCCCCAAGACAAGTCCTACCTCTAAGTGAAAGTGAGTATTCACCTGTGTGTGAGGGGGAGGAGGGGTAGCTAGCTACCACTCCCCTACCCCCCCGCTAACTAGCGCGGGGGTAATACACCCTCGTTAAATTCTAATGGCTCGCCATTTCAGCTACGCTAAAAGTAATACCCTTTGTAAATAGCTAAGGTTTGTATGGTTAGGAAAAATACAAATTATCTTCGAATTTGTCATTTTTAAACAAAAAAATATGATAGGTTACAACATGTAGACTTTTAAAACCTTCCCTTTAACTTAATGCATACAGTACGTACAGTACTAAACTATAAAACAGGCACAAATACAGTTTTAGAATGTACAGTAAGAATATTAAAGTAAAAAATAAAGATTGTTACTGTACTCACCACGAAAGAAGTAGAAGAAAAACTTGAATGGTGATGGCGATGAATTTGCTGCACAATAGAAATGATGATGATGAAGCTGATGATGTGTTCTACTGTGCAGCCAATGATAGTATTTTATGTCTCTTCAGACGGAGGTGTCTTTTCCTGGGACACCTCTTCAACTTCTTCCTGGGAAACTTCTTCAATTTCTTCCGAAGGCGTACTAGCAGGAGGAACTGGCTCTTTTTTGCGAGGCTGGAAGAACATTGTGATCGGAAGTTGTTGCCGCTGCTTCTTTTTTCGATCCAAGAGCATTTTGTAGGGAGTCATGTCTTCATCGATCTTGTCGCAGAATTGCATCGAGCGAACCATATCCTCGTCCCACTCTTGCAACATTTCTTTCAACTCCTTCGCATGGTTGCAGGCCTTGGCAAGCCGTTCTAATGTTAAGCCCGTTTCTTCGACATTTTCTTGGGTCTCTTCCTGGGTATCACTCTCTTCTTCACTTGCCGATTTCGTTAGGTCTTCGAGGTCTGCGTCAGTTAGGGGCTGGGAATGGCAGTCCAACAACTCGTCGACGTCTTCAGTCGTCATGTCGCCAAACCCGTCACCTCCAATTATGGCAGCCAACTTCACAGATTTCCGTATTGCAGAGTGTTTGATTTCCGACGGAGTAAATCCCTTGTCGTCGTAAACAATATCGGGCCACAACTTCTTCCAGCTCGCATTCACGGTTGCAGGTTTCATCTCTTGAAGTGCCTTCTGAATATTCTGCAGGCACGTGGCTATGGTGTACTGCCGCCAGTACGCCTTCAAGTTAAAATCTTCATCCTCGTCATCTTGGGCAGCATCTACACACGCAACGTGTTCTTCGTGTAGAGGGCCTTGAACGCCCTGATAACCCCCTGGTCCATCGGTTGAATTAATGACGTGGTGTTGGGTGGCAGGAACTCAACCTGAATGCCCTCATGCGACAGGTCAGTTGCGTGTCCACCAGCGTTATCCATAAGGAGAAGGACCTTGAATGGCAAGCCCTTCTCTAAGAGATATTTGCTGACTTGCGGGATAAAACACTGATGGAACCAGTTGGAGGTCAGCATCTTCGTAATCCATGCTTTTTGATTATGCATCCAGTACACGGGAAGGAGATTCTTATTTTTATTTTTCAAAGCGCGAGGATTTTTCGACTTATAAATAAGCCCCGGCTTTAACAAAAATCCAGCAGCATTGCCACACATCACGAGGGTAACGCGATCCTTGAATGCTTTAAAGCCAGAGGCTTTGGCTTCCTCTTTGAACAGGAAAGTTCGCGACGGCATTCTCTTCCAAAACAAGCCAGTCTCATCCATATTAAAGACTTGTTCCGGCTTGTATCCACCTTCGGCGATAATATTCTTGAACGTCTGGTTCACGTAAGTTTCAGCAGCGGCAGTGTCAGCGGAAGCAGACTCCCCATGCAGGGAAACGCTTTTCAGGGCGAAGCGTTTCTGAAACTTCGCGAACCATCCTTTGCTTGCGGAAAAACGTTTCTGAGGCTGGGAATCAGTGGATGTCCCTGGTTGAGGATCATCTGCATCATCATCATCTTCAGCATGGTTGCCGTCGTCGTCTTTAGGTTCCTTTGCAGCAAAATTTTCATATAAGCTCAAAGCCTTTGTTTGGATGGTGTTCGTATCCAACGCTATGTTCTTCTTCCGGCAGTCGGCAATTCACACAGCTAAAGCACCTTCCATGCGTACGATCGTTTTATTACGCGTTGTAACGACTCGCTTCGCTGATCTGCTAAAGGTGATTGCAGCCGTCTTTCTAATGTTCGCCTCGTCCTTCTTGATATAGCGAACAGTAGATTCGTTGATGCCGAAATGGCGGCCGGCGGCCGCGTAACTTCTACCATCTTTTAACATGTCGAGAAGCGTAACCTTCTCAGCTATCGTCATCATCCTTCGGTGGCGTTTAGGCTCACTACCAGCCTTAAGAGAAGCAGAACGCTTGGGAGCCATTACAGTAGGATTTACAGTAACAAGAAGTTCAACTTAAAAAAGTCGCACACAGCACAGATTCACACACTTAAGAACGTCTACTCAGCGATACGCGGTAACAGAGAGTGGACGATCCAGCCCCGCGAGAACTTTGATGCTGCGGGTAGGAGATGCGGGCAAAACACCAATCACAGGCTAGATAACAAAACTTGAGTTCTGATTCGTCATCTATCAGCGCTTGAACCAATCACAACCCGTCTTACAGTACTATGATGCGTTGGTTACCTACTGATAGAAGATGCCCCGCGCATACCGAACGTACGTAGATTAAGTAAATACCGTAATAATAATAAATAATGATAATAATACTGTACAGTAATAATAATAATAATAATGATAATAATAACAATAATAATTTTATTAACAACAACAACAATAATAATAATAATAACAATAATAATAATACAGCTTTACGTACGCTATTTTACGCTCTCTCTCTCTCTCTCTCTCTCTCTCTCTCTCTCTCTCTCTCTCTCTCTCTCTCTCTCTCTCTCTCTCTCTCTCTCGTACGCTTATTCGAAATGTGATTTTTGCAAAAAAGAATATTATTGGATGCAGTACTACGTACGTATACATACAAAAGATTCATGGAAAAGAAGCACATCCATTACAGTACACACCATTCTAATATGGTATGACTGCATCTGATTTGCGTTTCATATTCGATTTAATTTTACTACGTACTGTATACAGTACTGAATTATCGTATGATCACATTCTCTTTCCGTGTTTTATTTCTTTCTGTGCTGAATTATATATCATATGTAATGCAATGAACAATCAGTAAGAACAGATATTACTAATTACAGTATTAATTGAATTACAGGTAACAAAATATCGTATTTGGTTGTCTTCAGATTTCGCGGTATTTTCGAATTTTCCGGAAAATCCGCGATATGTATATATATATGGGTTATGGGAAAACCCCGCGAAGTAGTGAATCCGCGATTGTTGAACCGTGAAGTAGCGAGGGTTCACTGTAATTGTATTTGTTGATTTTTCAGCTTTGTAGAACGATTCCTTTCGGGGTTTTCGTTCTTTCTTTAGTGTTCATTCATTTTTAAATTACATAATTACATAGTTACATAATTATAAGTGTTTTAATTCTGTGTTGGTTATAGCTCTCCTTCCGTGAGTTCAAGTGGTTGTGAGGGCACTTGCCTTTTGTGTAATTCTTGTTTCCTTTCCCTCGGGATTCCTCTTCGGAGCCTTCCCGGGGGAATGGATGTTAACTAATGATTTTTGTTTTTATTTTTCACAGTTACCGATCTAGTTTGTTTCTGTAATGTGACAACGGAGTGAGCTGTCTTGTTGAGGCCTGGGGATTCGGCTGTTACTGCCTCCCCTATAGATCTTCATCAGGGGCGTGTCTCCTTCTCCTGGGAGTACTCCTGTGACGATTGACAGCTCTCCAGTTCATTTGAGAACACTCAGGAGGCTCGCCTCCTTGGGTGGGTAACTTTCCTTCCGAGGGAAGCTTTCCTGTCCAGGCTTGAGTTTTTCCCCTTTGGGGGGTTCTTCTCTTGCCTTTTTTTCGTGCGACTATGCTCTTGGTGCTGAGCGGTCGCACCTGCAGTTACGCTCAAGGGGCTGGACAACTGCAGGAGCCCCTCTTCGGAGGATTGCTCTTTTTAGGTCACTAGCTGACCCGTCTCTTCTACGAAGTGTTTCTCTTTCGTTCGCGAGAGAGTACACTTATAGAGACTCCTCATCGGAGGACTCTTCTGCTGTTGTTGCTTTTGGCCGCCTTCGCCGTAAGGCTCACCGTCCGCTACATCGTAAGGGCCTCCCATCTCCCTATAAGGGTGCTTAGAGGCGCCTTTTTGAATCTCCGTATGCAGCCTGCAGCTCCTTCCTCTTTAGATCTCTCCGGGGATCGATCTCCAACGCCTTCTTGGCCTTCCGCCCCTGGTGCAGATGGACAGCAGTCTGACCTCGTCTTCCGACAGACAACGGTCCCTTCGGGGCAAAGGGTTGCCTCCCACGGGGGTGCTTTCCTTGCGTGTCAGGGTTCCCCTGCGCGCCCTTCTGCAGTGTTTTCTCCAGCTCAGTGTTAGCGCACAGGCGCTCTCCTGATCAAGTGTTAGCTCACAGGCGCTCTCCTGCTCATCAGCGTTTTCCTGATCGCTAGCGCTCTCCTGTTCGCCAGCGCTCTCCTGATGATCGACGCTGCTGTTCCGTTGCGCTTCCAGTTCCACGTTCGCCTGCGCAATCTAGAACTTCGGTTCAGGTCTTGGCCAAGGACTCTTCTTCTACGCACAGGATTCCACGTGTTGCCTTCTGCTCGCCAGCGACCACAGACGCGTCAACGTTCGCCTGCTCGTCAGTGATCTCCTGCGCGTCAACGATCGCCATCGATCTGCCACGCGTGTCAGGTCCCCTGGACACCATCAGTAGCGATCTAGCGCTCCCCTGCTGTAGACCACGATCTCCGGTAGCTGAGTCTTGCCGTAGATCTTCCTCCTACTTGCCAGTGCTCACCTTTTCTTCTGTCCTTCTGTGCGCCAGCTTTCTTCAATTGCCAGCGCACATCTGCGCGCCCTTTCCTGCCACGCACCATAGGCGCCAACGGTTTTTCCTGACCGTCCAGGATCGCCTGCTTGACAGCTCGCTTCAGCGCTCACCTTCCTGATGCACCTGCACGCCTTCTGTTAAGTGCGATGCGCGCTAACCATCCCTAGTCTCTTACGCGTCAGCGATTGCCTACGCGCCCGCGCGATTCTTCGCCTGCGTGCTAGCGTTTTGTTAACGCACCACCGCTCGCCAATGCTCCGTCGCTTGCCGACGCCCCAACGCTTGCCGACGCCCCATCGCTTGCCGACGCGCCATCGCTTGCCAACGCGCCTTCACTCGCCTACGGGCCATCGCTCGCCAAGACGAGCCATTGGTCTCCCGACCGCCTGCGCTCACCCGCGCGACCCACGCCCACGTGCCCGCGCGACCGCACGCCCACGTGCCCGCGTGCCTACGTGCATGCGCGCCTGCGCACATGCACTCCAATGTTCGCCCGCGCGCGAACCAACGGTATTCCATCGCGCGGACCAACTGTGTTCCATCGCGTGGACCAACGGTGTTCCATTGCGCGAACCGACGGTGTTCCATCGCGCGAACCGACGGTATTCCATCGCGCGAGCCTACGGTGTTCCATCGCGCGAACGCCGGCTCGATTCCTGCAGTATCCATTGCTTGCCTACGGGTCATCGCTCGCCTGTGAACTTTCGGATTCCGACCACTAGCTCTCGCCCTTCCTACCACGCTCGCCCTTCCTACCACGCTCGCCCTTCCTACCACGCTCGCCCTCCTTCTGCGCTCCCTCGCGCACTTTCGTCTGCGCTCCTGCATGCCCACGCACGGGCGCTTCCACGTTCGGCCACGTGCAAACCATTGATTTACCATCGCGCGAGCGCCAGGGCGATTGCGACCGCGATTCCTGTCGGGGTTTCGCAACATGGCCAGCCTGGCGAGTCTTCTGGAGCGTATTTCCAGAACACAGTCTTCACCCCGTAAACGCAGAGCATGGCACATGCAAGAGCAGGAAGAATCTTCAGGGAGGTCTGAGCAACATTCTTCTTTCCAGAACGTGGGTTAGCCCTTCCTCGTCATTCCCTGGAAGGGTCTTGCCAGGGAGCTTTCCGTTCGAGATTTCTCCGTTGGGTAAGGGGTGACTGGTTTAGACCTTCCTCTTCTCCATCTCGTGGAAGGGGCTTACCAGGTCCTTTCCCTCCTCGGTTGCGACCTGAGGTTTTGTACAAGGAAGCTCCAGGAAGATCATGGGTACTTTCCTCCTCTCGGGCTCAAGCACCTTGGCATTTCATCGCCAAGTTTCGAACTTGCGGGCAAGCGCGATGTTGGACCATCTAGACGCAGTGACCGAGGGCTTCCTCTCGGGTGTCTCATCCGTGGATGTCGACAAGCTCAGACACGCTTAGACACTCTTCCATCCTTGGGAAGAGCATGTTTGTGCCCAAGGACAGAGACATGGACAACAGTTGTGTGGAGGAAGTCGACTTCCGTTTTCACTCCTCCAAGGCGCTTTCTTCCAGACCCTGCAGGCCTCCAGCGCCTCTTCTTTCAGCCTCGTCGGCCAAGTTAGCGGACCGGCTACGGCAGCTAAGGCAAGGTGTCCAATAGCAGTCCCCTCCTGTCAGGGACAGGTAGCACGAGAGGCTCTCCCGGGGGGGGGGGGGGGGGGGGGGGGCATAATCCTAGAGGGAGCGGCAGAGTTCACAAACTCTAGGATTAGCACCCCCCCCTTGCAGGTTTCACGCTGGGAGGATGCCTAAGGTTACTCATCCGGATAACAGCTTCCCGATGCCGATTCCTGCACGATCTCCGTGATCAGCCAAGGATATCGCGCCTCGCTCTTATCATCTCTCCGTCTCTGTCAGCGAATTCAGTGTCACTGAACCTCTATACCATGGGGTCGGCAAGAGTTTTGCCCGTTTGGGCAGAATGATCCAGGCCTTAGGAGAAGGTCCTCCATAGGGTCGTCGGCGGCTTCACCCTCCGGCTTCTTCAGTCGATCCTTTCTCGTAGGAAAGCATCTGAGTCGGGAATTCTGTCGTCGACCTCTCAGCTCTGATCAGGTTTGTCGAACAAACTTCGTCCTGCGTGGAACAGCAGAATCGATCAGACTGATAACGAGGCGGCAGGTTTCCTTAGGCCCTGGATCGGAAGGACGGGTACTTCCAGTTTCCATTCCATCCATCTTCCAGGAAGCTCTTGGAATTCAGCCTAGACTACAGGTGTTCCTGCTTAAGATGCGGTGTGGCAATCCTGCCACGGCATCGCAGGTTTTTCCCCAGAGAACTCTCCCTGCTTTCCTCATGGCAGCTCAGGAGCAAGCTTCCGCCTCCTTCTCCTTTTGGAGGTCTGGTCAACTCCGGTAGGCTCGGGTTCGATCTTCTTCAACGCCGGGACAAGCTTCCGGGTCCTTACCATGAGTGAGGGATCATGGTAATTTGCTAGGAGCCTTCTCTACTTCTGCCTCAACATCTGGAGTATCTAGCCATGATATTGAGTCAACGGCCTTACCACGTTGGAAACACATCTTCTCGTCCGATCAGCGAAGTTAAGCAACGTTGGGTCTGGTCAGTACTTGGATGGGTGACCGCCTGGGGACGCCAGATGCTGTTGCCTCCTTCTCCGAGCCTTCCCTTCAGTTGACTGTGGCAAGGCTGAGGAGAGTCGCAGTACCTGTTCTCAGTCAAGCAGAGCTTTCAGCCCTACTTTGGAACGTTTCCGGGGTCTCTTTTCCTCATTGACCCATCTAAAGTCCCGAACGGTCGCCTCAGGATAAGTTCCCTGTGAGGCGGCCCAAGTTCCGGTGGTATCAAAGCAACGATTAACCGGACTTTCTGGCCCCTATGGGACCAGCGGAACGTTTAGACCGGCAATGGGTGTTGACCTATGGAACCTCTTGATGGGAGTGGATATTCTCGTCCTTTCCCCACATTTTGATGCTGTTCTCGGACTCGTCAAAGGAAAGGGGGGGGGGGGGGGGGGCATGTTCCGGTTCAGGCCTATGGTCAGGACCTGAAGGATACCTCTCCATCATGCAGGCAGGCTTAGGGGCCGTAGTCTGGCCCCTCTACAGATCCTACAGTTCCTGCCGAGTCGCTCCGTGTGCGACGACTTCATGGTACTGGCGTACTCCAACCAGCAAGGGACGCATTTTCATACCTTCGCATCCTGCAGTAGGGATACTGAGATGATCCGATGTCCTCTCAATACCACTATCGGTTCGCTCATTCCGGGCTGAGGAATGTTCTCTCCGACTATCTGAGCAGAGCCTCGCAGATAGAGGGTACCTGGGGGTCTTTGGCCTTTAGTAACCAGCAAGTCCTGGCCTGGGGGACCTGATCGCGACAGCCTGGAACTTCAAGCTTCCACTGTTCTTCCTCCCAGTCTCAGACCCCTAGACTCTTTGGCAAGATGCTTTCCGGTGATGGTGGGACAACATCGACGTTTCATCCCACCATTGTTGTCTGTTGAGAATGGGTCTCAACAAGACCAGGTTGTCTGTCAACCTATCGATGGCCTTGAGAGCTCCACTGTGACTATACGCGGAACGGTTTCCGGACCCTCTGGTTCCCCTGACGGAACTCCTGGGAGAGCTTCTCCCACGGCACAGGCTACTCAAACAACCACAGTACAACATCTTTCACGAGCCGTGGCATCGCTTCGGCTTCACGCTTGGAGACACTACGCCGTCTTCTCGAGAAGAGACAACCCGCTACAGTTGCGGAGCGGAGGTCGCGTCACCTGCGATAGTCATCCGCAGGGGTCTACCAGGTGAAGTGGAGAGTCTTCGGTGGTTGGTGTCGTGGGAGAGATACCTCTTCCCTTGAGGCCTCTTCTCCAGCAATAACGGAGTTATTGCTTTTCGGCGGGAGGAAACTCCCTTCCGCTCTCGGCAGTGAAGCCTGTCGCTCAGCCTTTCCCGGTCCTTCAGGCTGAAAGGAATAGACTTTTTCCTTCCCGCTGGACCTTTCTTCACTCATGCGAAGCTGCGAACGTCCCTGCCCCCAGTCGGAGTGAGACCTCCTCCATGGAGCATGGTTCAGACTTTTTAGTCCCTTAAGAGATCTTCTCAAGAACCATTACGTCAGGCCTCCGATCGTATTCCGTCTTGGGGAACGGTGCTCCTGCTCACTCTGGCCTCGGCCAGTATGTAAGCAATCTTCTTGGTCTCGTACGACTCCTCCCTTTCTAAGGAATAGGGGAAGGCAACATTCAGGTTCGCTCCTGAGTGGTTTGCTAGACTCAGAATCTTGGGGTCCCGGCCCTTCGGTCCTAATCCTTCAAGATTTCGAGTCACCATTCTGTATCAGATGACCCAAACCTTCTCCTTCTTGCCAGTAAAGGAATCGAGGGCTTATCTTTGGGAACAGCTGCAGTTTGTCCTCACGTGCAGCCGGGTTGGGAGCACAGGAAGGACACGGGAGAGTCACCAGTATACCTCTTCAGCTCGGACTCAAGGACATTCATCTCAACCTGAATCCAGACCCTCCCCCGTCACGTCGCCCTACAGCACGATGTTGGATACATCGCAACGTCCCTCGCCTTCGAGTAGTACTACTCTGTGACGCAGGTGCTACAAGCTGGAGTCTGGAAGCGTCTAATGACCTTCGCAGCCCGCTTCCTGCAGGACGTGACCCACAGGAGTATCGATACATTTCTATCGCTCTGTGGTGGCTACACAACAGCTGGTCTAACCTCAGGCTCCTTTTGGACAGGTAGCAGAAGGTTGAGGGCATTGTTATCAGGTTTTAGTCTGCATGAACGAAAGAAGTATGTCTGGCCCTTACTTCTTTCTTCATCGTCCCCTCTACTGGGGAAGCAGCATCCTGGTCTCTGCATAGCTGACCTCAAACCTCTGCAGGTAAACCATGCTTCCTTGTGTTCCGAGTATTGAGTCAATACTGTTGCGTCCCCCATACCCTTACGAGGTGGTATTGGGAACGTCCTAACCCAGAGTTCCTTCTGGAACTCTAGGTCAACTGCCTAGGACGGGTCACACTTCTTCCTTCACACACAAGTTTATGTAGGCCACACGTTTCCTTGTGGAGCAAGGAACTTGTGAGGTGCAGGGACTCCTTTTCTCGAGTGCGACTCACTCGGATTCTGAGTCCCCGGGTAAAGCCAAAGCCAGTATGGCTGGGGACTTTCCACCCTTCCTAAGGGGTAAGTCACCCAATGTAAATAGCGTGGTTTGTATTTCGGTTACGGAACAAATGACAAATTTGAAGATAATTTGTATTTTTCCTAACCATACAAACCTTAGCTATTTACACATATTTGCCCGCCAGCCCTGTCCCCCAAGACAAGTCCTACCTCTAAGTGAAGTGAAGCAGTTCACCGGTGTGTGAGGGGGGGAGGGGTAGCTAGCTACCACTCCCCTACCCCCCTGCTAACTAGCACGGGGGTAATACACCCTCGTTAAATTCTAATGGCTCGCCATTTCAGCTACGCCGAAAGGTTAGGAAAAATGCAAATTACTCCGAATTTGTCATTTTCCTGCTGGTCATAGCCTTGGCAAAGCGAGTAGGAGAGATTCATGGTACAGTACTGTATTTCGTATGCCACAAGTCATCTTGTAGGGATGGTAGGAGCTCCTCTTCACCTTTGTTCAGTAGATCATGGCAAAGATTAAGAACCCAGCTGCTCACAACTCCAGGTTTGAGCCATTCCCCATCTCTTCTCTAAAAGAAGCAACTTGCAATGTTCTAGTATACTTGTTTCTCTACCCTGTTATAGCTCTACAGCACTACCAGAAGAGAACTAGGAATTCATGCTAGAATATCTGAGACTTTTCTATGCCAGAAGATTGAAAAAGATACCTAAAAACTCATCTTTGTTTTGGCTTCTTTAGATCATCAACCATGCTTTATCTGTAACCAGTGAGCGAGGGAATGAAAGGAATAGTCCTGTTAGGGGTATAGCTTCCAGCCTAGCATTCAGGAATAATCTGTCAGTGGTGCAAGTTTTAAAGGGAGGAGCCTGGAAATGTCAGACAACCTTCACTGCCCACTACCTTTGGGTGTATACCCATAGATCATTGGCTACCTTTATCCTTGGTCCAGTGATAACTGCTCAATGGGTCGTGTAGCAAACCTAGGTCCCTCATGTGATTATGATGTCTAAATTGAAATATAGAGTAACTGGCCTTTTCTTCCCTTGGGTGCAACTGTTGTGCCGTTATGTGCTATACCAGATGTCATATGCAGGTAAACCTCATAAGCAAACAACTTCTCTTTCCAAGCAAGTTTGGTGGAGAAGTTTTCCCCCATCCTTCCATACGAGGACAAGGATGTATAGAATGTATGCAAACCCATTTCTCATAATGACCCCTCTTAATGAGAGAATGCCTTGATGAAGTCATTGAGCTTCAGCACGGCATTTCATTCCCGTGCTGAATCTTGGTGACGGGCAAGAGGGCTCTCGAACTTGGGGAAATTGCTCCCCCAGTTCGAATCTAAATTTCTCTCTTTCTTATCTTTTTCTTCCTCTTTATATTGCTTCAACCTTCTCCTAATATTATAAACTTTCTTTCATGATGCTGTCCCAACCCTATGAGTAAAATTTTCCAAATGTATATGTGTATATTTTTACATATATATGTATGTTTATTATCTTTTTTTTTTTTTTTTTTCTCTTTATGGCATGGATGTTTCTACATCTGTTATTGCCACTTGGGCGGATGTTTCTGCATCCGGTATTGCTGCCTGCTTTGATGAATGTGAAAGGTGTCGCGGTTGGGAGGCCTTTGTGCTCAAAGCTATATGTGAGTGTATAGGATGATCTCAGCCATCCCGAAGATGGTTTGGACCTTTTTGGCGGAACTATTCCAAGTGTTGGGTCTTCGGAATCCAGGGGGATCCAATGCTTGGGGTAGGACTCTCGGCTTCTGGCCGGAAGCCCGTCATTACAGATATGGGGAGGATGATTCCATAGTTTCTTGGTCTCAGTCCTAACAGGCGGGTTCAGCTTACACCTGTGCCTCTATATCTGTTTTGATGCTATCCTTCGGGTAGGGTATGGAGTGGACCATCTGGGAAGTATACTCTCACTGTGCCGGTAGTGGAGAGTGCAAATTTCCTTCCCAACATGTGATGCCTTAATGTTCTCAAGCAGGTAAATCAAACTATTCAAAAAATCACTCTTCTCTTTTCTTTATTCCGATGGATTCTTGTGAGAATGACCCCACCTCCCCTGGATATGCTGACTCGCCCCCGGCACTGTTGACGACCTCTGGCAATTCATTTAAAGAAAACTCCGTTGACGACGTAGGAACTAAAAAGGACTGTTCTTTAAACATTCCGAAAAAGGGTAATTTGGGCAACACAGGAAAACTGAAAGTCCTGCACGTTACCCAAATCCCTTTAGAAGCTAATTATGATGTGCTACATAAAATATTTGAGTGTTACGGATCAATAAAAGAAATTAGAATGAAACTTCAAGATGATAATTGGGAATCTTGGTTATCATTTAATTGTCACGAGGAAGCATTTAATGCAAGCTGTAACATTGTTGATATTAAAGTAGGTAATATGAGTGTTAAGGGTGCTCTGTGTGATGGGGCACCTAAAGATCTGGATGTCTACAGACCAGCAGACTGGGCTGATAAAGATATAGAGGCAGATATACCATCCCAAAGAAAGCCAAAACCACCAATGTGGCTTCTTGCTCAATCTGTAGGAGGTACGGAAAATTATTTCAAGATATGCAAATTTCTTCAGAGGAAGGTAGGTACGATCGCACCTGGAGATAGTATCTCGATTCGGGAAGAAAAGTTTCTTGATAAAGGCCAAGTCATACACACAGTCTGTTATAGTCTAATTTGAAGACAGTAAATGATGATATAAAATTGGACATCAAACCCCATCTAAACTTTAGCTATGGAAGGGGAGTGGTTTTTAATAGGGATCTGTATGAATTTACTGAAGAGGAGATATTGGCCATGTGTCCCCTATCAGTGTGGAAAGTACATAAAGTACCTGGAACATCAATGATTGTTCTTACTTTCCAGGATGCTGATGTACCTTTCCACATAGACATAGAAAACGAAAGGATCAGAGTTCAACCTTTTAAGCAGAAGCCACTGCAATGTTATAATTGCTTTAAATTTGGACATCCTTCCAAAGTTTGCAATAATGAAAAAATTTGTAATACTTGCTCCAAAATTTACCATGGGGATTGTACACTTGAGGCAAGGTGCTTAAACTGCAACTCTAATCATAAATCTAATGATAGGAGCTGCCAGTTTTATAAGTTAGAAGAGGCTGCCCTCAATAAATCAATTATTGAACATGTAAGCGTGGGGCATGCCAAGAGATTATTAAATAAATCTAATACTTATGCAAAAACATTAAAAACAGGAGAAAAAGTTCCTCGGGAATCATCTCACCCACCTACTACTGTAGGTAGTTCTCGAAAAAGGAATTCACAATCTATTGATAAAGTGCTGCATAAGACAAGAACATCTCCTCCTAAAGATTTATCATTGAGTATCAACAAAAAGACATTGCCCACCACTATCAAACCTTTGTCCCCCATTACAAAGGATAGTACTAACCTCTCCCGGGCCATATCCTTGCCTGATTTGATGGAGATTCCACCTGACACCAAGTTATCAGGTGTACCTGTAGTGGGGAAGGTACAAAAACCTGGTAACTTGCAACCTATTAATCGTAAAAGAGAGAGACCTCCATCTCTCTCACCCCCTTCCATAAGAAATACTAGAATTATGACATCAAATAAATATGATGTTTTGTCTGTTGATGTTGGCGATCAACCAGAAGACAATTTAAATAAATCAGAAATTCAAGTTGAGGTCCACCATCCCCCTCAACAAATATATAAAAAAGATACAAAGAAAAACTCCAACGTAAAACCCAACATAACAAGACCATCTCTGAAGAAACCTACAAGTAATAATGTTAGATTAAAAACTGCTAATGGGAAGACCTCACCCAAGACGTCTTCCAGAAATAATCCATAGTTTTCTCCTCCATTTTGCAATGGAACTGTCAGGGTTTGAGGGCGAAATATGAAGAAATTAAGGTCCTAATTCATGAGCATTCCCCCATAATAGTATGTCTACAGGAAAGTATGCTTGATTCTAACACTCCTAGTCCTCGAGAGTATGTTAGCTATAGAACACCATATAATCAACAAGCAGGGAGCCATGGCGGAAGTCTCGTGTACATTCGTCGAGATGTTCCCCAAATACCCATGTCTATACGTACAACTCTGCAGGCAGTTGTTGTACAAATTGATATAGGGAGAAAATATACAATATGCTCTCTGTACTTACCTCCAAATGATGATATTTTATATGATGATTTAGCAGAAGTTATTCAACAACTCCCTCAACCTTTTCTCTTACTGGGAGATATGAATGGTAGACATCCTTTATGGGGTGATGTTTTGGCCAACACAAGGGGCAATATTATCTCATCAATTGTGGAGAACCAGGATGTGGGGCTCCTTAATACAGGAGAGCCCACGCACTTCCATGTTCAGACAGGTACTTTGTCATGCATTGACCTTTCAATTGCAAGCTCTAACTGCCTTCTTGATTTTGATTGGAGGACATTAGATGATTGGCATACTAGTGATCATGCACCAATCATTATAAACACCAACAAGGGTCCACCTTTGCAAAGATCGCCACGTTGGAATCTAGACAAGGCAGACTAGGTTAAATTTTCTGAGCTAAGTGAAATCGAAGGGAGAGCAGAACAGTTTGAAAGTATTGATGACGTTATAGACCTGCTGAATGGAACTCTTCATACAGCAGGAGTCAATTCAATTCCCAAAACAACAGGGTTATTCAAACGACGACCAGTCCCGTGGTGGTCTTCAGAACTAACTGCACTCCACAGAGCCACAAGAAGATCTCTAACACGATTGCGTAGACTCCGAACTGATGAGAATTTAATTATGTACAAGAAATGTAGAGCACAGTTCCGTCGTGCCATGAAAGAAGCAAGGCGCCAGTCATGGATGTCTTTTGTTTCCTCCATTAACAGTAGAACACCACCATCTTCTGTGTGGAGGAAAGTAAAAAAGATAGCTGGCAAATTCACCCCCAACCCACCACCAGTGTTGAAGGTGAATGGCCAGTATGTAACTGAAGCAAATGAAGTTAGCAATGCCTTGGCTAATCATTTTTCAAATGTATCCAGCAAGTATGAAGGAGCCCCTGGTCACCAGTATAGGAGCACTGAAGAAAATAAAATTTTAAATTTTGCAACAAGAAGGGAAGAGTCGTATAATTCTCCTTTCACTGAAAGAGAATTTGATTCCGCACTTGCTCATTGCAACGATACAGCCCCTGGACCCGATGGAATTCCATATGCAATGATTAAACATGTACATTTTAATACAAAGCTATTTATTTTAAGCATTATAAATAGAATATGGCATGATCATAGTTACCCAAGTGTTTGGGAACTAGCCATTATTTTAGCCTTTTTAAAACCCGGTAAAGACAAGTTTTTAGCAGCAAACTATCGTCCTATTACATTGACATCTTGTTTATGTAAAATCATGGAGAAGATGGTCAATGCAAGGCTGATATGGTACCTTGAAAAGAAAGGTATTTTATCACCGATTCAATGTGGATTCCGAAAAATGCACTCAACGACTGATGTGTTGATACGACTTGAGTCTTCTATTTGTGAAGCCTTTGCTTCCAAACAGCACCATGTTACAGTATTTTTTGACCTTGAAAAGGCATATGATACCACATGGAGATATGGTATTCTTAAAACCATTCATGAATTGGGATTGAGAGGAGAGCTGCCACTATTTATTCAGGCATTTCTTTCACGTAGAGTTTTTCAAGTGAGAGTGGGGGAAACTCTATCAGAGAGTAAGTGCCAGGAAGGAGTTCCTCAGGGTAGTGTGCTGAGTGTAACCCTTTTTGCACTAGCAATTAATGGGATATCCTCAGCCATTCCCCAGGATGTTCTCTCAACATTATTTGTGGATGATCTCTCAATATCATTTGCTGGCACTAGAATGGCAATGGTTGAGAGAAAAATCCAACTCTCTATTGATAAAATTATCCAGTGGGCTGACATGAATGGATTCAAGTTCTCGACAAGTAAAACTACCATTGTCTATTTTTGTCGTATCCGGGGAGTACACCCAGACCCGGATATATACATTAAAGGTCAACGGATACCATGTGTATCGGAAACCAAATTTTTAGGTTTGATATTTGACTGTAGACTTACATGGGTTTCTCACCTAAAAGCGCTAAAAGCTAAATGTGTTGAAGCTCTGAATATCTTAAAAGTATTGTCCCATACATCATGGGGGGCAGACCGCAATACTATTTTAAAATTATACAAGGCCTTGATTTTTTCCAAAATTAGTTATGGTTGTGAGGTATATTCTTCAGCCACCCCAAGCCGGTTAAAAATATTAGATTCGATACATCATGCAGGTATTAGATTGTCTACTGGAGCTTTTAAAACCTCGCCTATCCCAAGTCTCCTTGTTGATGCTGGTGAGTTACCTCTAGACCTTTACCGAATGTCTTCCATTCTTCGGTATTGGTTTAGATTGCAAAGACTCCCTAACTCTCTAGCCTTTCAGACTGCAAGCCTTGTAAGACAAGCGTCATACTTTGAGTTGCACCCAAAATCTCCTCAACCTTATGGCTTTCGGGTGAAACGATTATTAAATAGTCTGGATATAATTAGAAATAAGATACTTCCATTCAAGATATCATCAACGCCTCCATGGAAGTTACCAGAGATATCTTTTTGTAAATATTTTATTGGAGATAAGAAGAATATGTCAGACATAGAAGCCAGGTCTCTTTTTAATGAACATGTTAAAGAACATAGAGGATCAACTTTTATCTATACTGATGACTCCAAATCTGATGCTGGCGTTGGATTTGGAGTACATAGTAATGGTTTTAATTGTAGAGGTGCACTTCCTCTGACCGCTTCCATATTTACTGCCGAACTGTATGGCATATTAACTGCTATTGAGAAAATAGCGTTGGAGAAGGAGGGTAATTTTACAATTTTTAGTGATGCAAGGAGTGTCCTTCAAGCTATGGAAGTTTTTAATTCTAATAACCCTCTAGTTTTAAAGATTTTAGAATGGCTTTTCCTTATTGGACGGAGAGGTATAACAGTTCAATTTTGTTGGGTTCCAGCACATGTAGGTGTGTCCGGGAATGAGAAGGCAGATTCACTGGCTAAGGAGGCTGCATCCGAGTTGCTGCCAAGAAGATATCCCATTCCCTGTAATGATTTCTTACCTGACATCAAGAAATTGGTTTGCAATAAATGGCAACAGCAATGGGATAGTCAAGATGGCAATAAAATGAGGGAAGTAACAAATGACATATCTCCTTGGAGGTATAATATGATGCCCCGAAAATGGGAGACGTCTCTTTGTCGTCTCCGTATTGGTCACACTCGGTTGACACATGAGTTTCTGCTGAAGGGCCAACAGCAACCGTATTGTGACAACTGTTTAGTACCTCTAACAGTAAGGCATTTGTTGACCGAATGCCCCAATTATAACATCTTGCGGAATAGATATTTGTTTGAGGCTCGAGGTGAGGGTGGCAGGTTCATCCTTGCCAAGATTCTTGGAAATGATGTGTCCTACCATGCACGTGGCATTTTTAGATTTCTTTCAGAAGCAGGTCTTCTGAAAAATATTTAACTTTTATGACATTCAATTTTTATGATTTTAATTGAATACTCTTTAATTTTTTATTTTATTTCATTTTTTACTTTTGTATATAAATTAAATGTTACCGGCGTCAATGACCTTAGATGTCAGGATGCCTGAAAACTTTAAATCATTCATTCTCATAATGACCACACATTCAGACATACTGTATTTATCACACTGATATAGGTTTTTCCATGACCCTCCACCAGATTTCTGGTTAGGGCTTATTCGAATACATGTAACATCTTCATGCTCATGTCATTAGGTAGACAGGAGTCATCATCTCTGCTCCTATACAGGACTAGGGGCTCTGTCATTGCGCAGAAACCTAACCAGCTAGTTTGGCTCATAGGTACTTCCTCCTCCAGAAGGATTAGTTTCCTTTAAAGGATGATGGTTTGTACTGTACTGTATTCATGTAGGAACAAATCACAATTTTTTAAAGTACAGGTAATTTGTATTTGTTCCTTCATGAATACAAATTTGAGTCCTTTAATAAGGAGACTGATTCAAGTACAGCTGAAACTTGTCAGTTAAAAGTTATAACGAGGTGTTAGCAGAAGCTGGCAATTACAGACTGTTGGCGGGGAATCCGCATTCCTCTGAATAACACATGTGCCATTGACTTTTTTCAAACTTGGCTTTTAAGGTTTTCTTTCTTTAACTTTTGGACAAGTCATTTGTTCCCGTTGACGACGCTTTGCCATGCCTTTGGACTGAATCCCTTGACGGGGAGTAAAACTTCAGCCTCTTGTTACATTGTCATTGGGTTTGAACTTGAGTGGCAGGTTAATACTGTATTCCACCATTGAATCCGACTTCCCTGATTGTCTAACCTCCTTTGAGCCATAAAGGAAGACATTATCAGGAGGAACAACTTCTTCCCGAGAGAGACATTAGTCCTTTTATTTATGGTGGTTGCATGCACTCGCAAGCAATGTCTCTGAGCACTCTTGTGTTTCGGACTTTGAATCATCGTTTATCGATGAAAGCGCTGCTTTATTATACTACTTTTTCCTGACAGATATGGACGAGGTAGTAATTTCACAAGAGGCAGAGCAATGGACAGTGAAAATTCTTTGTATTGGTTACCACCACATGTTCACCAGCTCTACCTTTCCTTTCAATCCAGTTCCAGGACACGGTCCTTCTATCGGCAAGTAACGAAGAAAGTGCGCTTTGCATTTTGAGGTGCAGGTAATGCTCCTAAAGGGCTCTATAGAAGACGTTCAGGAGAGCTCTCCGTGCTTCTTCATCTGCAGTTTTCTGCTATAGAGACTTCGGGATTGGAGACCCGTAATAGTTCTCTCAGTCCTGAAGGAATTCATTCAATCAGATTCGGTTCAGGGTGGAAATTCCCATCTAATTAGACTCATTTCAACAATCACTTAAGGGCCACTGGAGGTTGCAAAGGATGCAATAGCATAGTGGAAACAGAAGCTACACTTACTGGAAGAAGGATACTTTCTTGTTGGAGCTTAATTGAAGAACTTTTTAATCTGTTACATGACCTGACATAAGCAACAATAGTTTTTCATAAGTGTTAAAAAGAGATTTACTGTATTTTGGTGGATTCCAAAAATAATTTTTTTATTGAAATCTTTGGAATTATTAATTTTTTGGTTGAAGCTGTGGAAAATCATTAAAAAATACAATGTAATTGATAAATTTTTATTTATACAATAGTGTTGTATTGTAATATTCTATTATTCTATTTTTTACTACTGTAATTCAGTATTAAAATGGACCTTTGAAAAATGGTTAATGAGTATTTTAAACTTGAAAGTTTCTGAAATAAGAACTTGTTAATTACAGGATAATTTTAATTTTTGATAAAGTGGTTACCAGCTTGCTTTCATGGTTGTTATATCTTATGTACCATGCAATAATTATTTTGTAATTCTTAAGATGTACCATACAATAAATGCTTTCCTTTATTCCCACAGCACGATCCACTGCACCAGTACGATGGTGTACTATATCACCACCAGAGCAGGAGAAATGTAATGCTTTAGCCAAAGCTATTGTGGGAGATGCAATACATTTTGATAAAACATTTACTGAACTTAAATGTGAACAGGTAATATTCATTCATGGCAAATGGTTTGAATTTTCATTTATTTATTAGACTAATGATCTATTATTTTAGATATTGTAATTGTTTTGAACTGATTGCTATTTTATCATCTGAAAACTCTATGTTGTACTCTACATGTTAAGTTACCTCAAGGTAGAGTTGAAATTCTTTTAGAAATATGTCTTCTTTATTTTTTAATCTATTTGAAACCTCACACCTGCAGTAAGAATAGTATCTCTTTACTTACTTACTTACTTGTTTTGGGTTTAAATCCAACCCTCCACTGAAGTCGAGTGAACTACTTCTCGGGCGGGTTCATATTAATCATCTAACGGAACATTTTCATTATAACTTATACAATTCTTTGATTGTAGCATCTTCCAAATCATATGATCTTGTGAAAAGTAGTCTTTAGTTTCTTCTTAAATTCAATTGCTCCCTTTAGGACCTTCATTTCAGTATCAGTATATATAGTAGCATCTTTTGAAGATAATCAAATATGAAATTTGATAATATAACCTAAAGTTTACAATGAAGCAATTGGTATAAGAAGGCTCTTTACCCCTGGATTCATATACTGTACTGTACTTGAAAATAGATAGGCTTGGTTATGTAAAGGTTTCAAATTTAATGATGCATGAAATTATGGATGTGATAAATGGTTTATTAATGATTTAAGCCAAGGTGCCAAGTTTAGGAGGAATGTATTGTACAAGGACATAATATTTCTATATATAGTACTGTACAGTATCCTTATTTTACTCACATTATGCAAATTTGAATAGAATATTGTTTAAAAGGAAGTACAGTACATGTATACTTGAATTGGAATTTTGTCATGCTCTGATTACACCTACAATGTAATGTACTATCTTGTACAAATTAAGAATTTATCTTGTACAAATTAAGAATTTTATCCAGCAAATATTGTTCATAAATGGAAAAAAACTCTAATGTATATCTCAGACATGAGAAAAGTGATGCAACTACTGTACATGCATAGCATACTCTTTAAAATCTCTTCTATTCTAAATGTTTATAAGCCCTTTAGTGTTAGTTTCTCAAAGACTGCAAGCATAAATTTCTATTCAATTTGCATCATGCTTTCTCTTTTACTGTGTACCGTGGATAAATTCAGAATGTATTGTGTAATTCCAGAGGAGTAATCATGATGAGTGCATGGTTATGCTCTACCAAGGTGATGCTGATCTTGTGTCCTTAGATCCAAATGAAATCTTCATAGCTGGGAGATACCACTCTTCAGTCCCCATCGTGAAAGAAGTTTATGAAAGTAAGTAGAGTACAGTACTTTGGGTGATATACAGTTAAACTAAAGCTTCGTGACCAAGTTGTGGAATGTTCTTCCTAATCGGGTAGTTGAATCAGTAGAACTTAAAGAGTTCAAAGTTGGAGCAAATGCTTTTTTGTTGACCATGCGGACATGAGTCTTTTTATAGTTTATTTATGACATATTTGTTTTTGATGTTGTTAATAGTTTATATATGACATGTCTGTTTTGACGTTGTTACTTATTTTAGGATGATTTATTGTTAATTTGTTCTCTTCATTTATTTATTTCCTTATTTTCTTTCCTCACTGGTCTTATTTTTCCCTGTTTGAGCCCCTGGGCTTATAGAATCTTGCTTTTCCAACTAGGGTTGTAGCTTGGATAGTAATAATAATAATAATAATAATAATAATAATAATAATAATAATAATAATAATAATAATAACTCTTGTTCACCTTTTGTTTGTTGAACTCTCACTTTTAGTGAGTACTATATGTTTGTATGAAGGATCCTTTTCTACACAGACAATTTAAGGATACATTCTATGCTGTAAATCAGGATGTATTTTATCAACACAGACGAGTCTATGTATAGAACAAACAAGCGACTCGCATTGAAATTCAGTGTTGATTGTATGGTACTTTGCTAGGAGCTTAGAAGAGAGTTTATCATACATTATGAGATATAACTGAAAAACCCCTCTAGTCATCCATCTCTCATGATTCATGAAAAATGTGACCTTGTAATGTTGGGTACAATATCCTCAAAACCTTTTCAGGGAAGATAACTCAAAGGAATTGTTGATGTTGCCATTCAGATGTGGAAAAAATCTTGAATTCATTATTACCATTTGGATTTAAAAGAAAAACTGAGTTGATTTTGCTACCTTAATTCTTAATATAGAATTGAATCTAAATTTATAGAATGCAAGTTCTGTATGCTTTTTGTGCATAGAAAATTCATGATACTCAAAATAACTACTTTTATTTATAAATACAGCATATTCTTGATAAAGATACCTTACGCTATCTATATTAATGGCAAAACACTTTTTTCTTTAAATGAGGATAGGGAATTTGTCTCATATTCAGATCCCAAAAGAGTTTTGAAATCTTTGAGTTGGTTTATTACACTTCTTTCTTTGATTCGAAGGGCCCGGAAATGTTTTTTTTCTGTTTGCCAAGCTGTTGTTGGGTCCTTGCTCATATTGGGACCATGGAAAGGGTAAAACTTATAAGTAGGGAAGCACTGTTTGCACCGTTTAATTAATATAAAGTTTAACTTGAAGAAAACACCATGTCATGTCTAAGAATCTTTGGTATTAAAAAGCCAGAATTATATTGTTGTCTATTTTGTGGAAGGTAAGTTCCCAATTGTTGTTTGTAGCTAAAAAGTGAAGATTTTGAAGGAGACATGATCATGTTCAGCACAGAGCTGAAAACAGCTGTTCAGTTTGTTACAAGGTAGTTACGATGGTTGGTGGGGAGCCCAGCTCTCCCAAAGTACTCACTCTAGTCACTTTTCCTTTGCCTGTCATTGTAGATAGTTGCACTGCCTAAGGTATTTGTGTAAGAAATTCCAGTGTGGCTCAGATTTTAGGAACATTCTGGAATCTTAAAAACCCTAGCAGTGACCACCAACAGCAGCATCCTCTATATCTTTGTATAGCAACAGTAAAGGACCAAACACTCTGTACTCTACATCCCTCACTATCTTGTCATCCAAAACCATTCCAGAACTATCTTACAGGAGCCCTCCTCTGACTTGTTAGCAGAGATGGAACAATTTTGAATAATTCCTATGGAAGTCACTTACAACCATTCTCCAAGCTGCTGCTGTCAATTCTTTCCGTTGGAGAACGTGGTGATGGTGGAGGACTTATCAATCCCTTTACTGTACTATAGCTCTCATCAGACTGTGTTCAAATTTTAAACCGTACATTCCAAACTCTTCCATTAGAGAGGACACGTATTTCCAAATACAGTCCATGAATCATCTAGGAAGATCTCTCACATTGTCCCTCAGATTCTTCATGACCTTCTCAGAGGCTTTTCCTTTTTGTAATTGAAGTGGTTTCATCACTTATGTTGAGATGTGAGCATTGTGATAAATTGGAAAAAGTTGGATCTCACGCTCAAGCGAAGGATTATGTACTTTGCAGTGCTGATTGACAAGGAAGTTTTTCCTTTAGAGACTAATTTCAGCAAATTCAGGGAGATAACTTAACAAGCTCTCCTTGGTAATCTGTTATTTCTGGAGAATCTTGTTTCTCATGAGCATCTTGACCAGATACAGCTCTCTATTCCAATGATGTAGTTGGTGCAGGACAATTTTACTTGGTGGGTAGGCAACAAAACCTGATCTGGAGAGTTCCATGGAGATGCTTTGGTTTCCAGACTTCTGAAACGAGAGGGAGAACCTAGTCTCTTCTAAGCTAGTCAATACCAGTATCCCCTTAATAGTTCTTTAGTGAAATGTAACTTTTCACGCATTTGGTCGGAGGTACATAAAATTCATTCAAGTTTCCCTACAGGAACCTTTCTTTGGTATTGAAAAAGTTCCTTATTAATCCTTCCTTGTATTTTTGAGACAGCTTTGAGAGATACAGAAGTTCTCTGGTAGAGTCACACATACTAAGGGCATGGGTTGTTTGGTTGTCATTCACAGTTGACTTTACGGTGTAGACCCCAGCATCAGGTAGCCATAGTCATTCAAGAGCACCATTTTGCCATTGTTTATTTGGCTTCCTGCTTTATAGATAAACTAAATGCTATACATTCAGAGAACCAAAATTAGGAAGCAATTCTTGTAGACTTTCTATCCACAAAGCTCTTCTAGGAAATTAATTATCTCTTACTAGCTCAGGCAAGTGTAGGATCAGAGTAATGGGATTGATGGCAAAGTTTTTAGTTTATGAAATCAGTGTTCCTTCCTCATCTAAGTTTATACATTTAAACTTGGTGTTAACACTATTCTTTTATTATTGGTATCTGGGAGATCTTGTCAACCTTTGATAATTTTTATCTGAGGGATATAACCTTGATTGAATGGAAAAAATTTCCTCAACGCCAGTAGCATCAGTTGGACTTTTTAGTTACGGAGTAGTTACAGAATCTTATTGGTTTTGTTTTATAGAAAATAAAAATTTTGTAAGAGTTTTCCACATCCATGAACATAAAACATCCCTAGCTTGTTTTTTGCAACGTACTTTTTAACCCAATTGCATGATTTTCTTTCTTTTACTTTTCATTCAATCTGTTTATCCTCTTTTCAATCAAGTGTCCAACATCTTGTACTTTGAAAATAAGGAATGATGGATTTAATGTATAAAAGTAAAGAAATAGGACAAGGTCATCTGGTTAAACCTTCGTATTGTAATGATAAGCCTTTTTAGGGTAGTATTATGAAGTTACTAGTAATTATTCCAGCCTATACATTATTAGTCTGTTCCTCAAGAAAAATAATTCTGTGAACAATTCTTGCTCTTACTGGAATCTATGTTTGGGTTGGATTGTTTAATGTTGCGTCTCACTTTCATAGAGTTTTTCAATTTAATTTCTTTTTGTAATTTTGTGAGTTTCAGGGACTTCATCAATCTTATACAGTATGGAATTGCTTATAAACATAATTAGCATAGACTAGGTAGATAAAACCATTTTATAGTTTCTAAGTCAAGGTGCTTTGATTGGATCCAATAGTATAAGAATACAGTAATGTAAGTTTTGTTTAAGGGACTGTTTTCCCTGTTGGTTTTATCTAGACTATTTGTCTTTAAAAATTTGAAACCACAAGCACTGTTCTAATGCACACCTATTAATTTTTTTGCAAATTTTATTAAGATAATTTTGATTCATTGGTATGTTTAGATTTTTCAACTTCTACTGTAGGATTGGTTTTTGGTTTTGAAGGATATTTCTTGTTTCAGAGGGAAGACAGCTATACTACTCGGTAGCTGTCATACATAAAGGCAGCCTTCCTCAAGTTTCTTCAATGGCAGACTTGGCTGGCACTGTGGCCTGTTTCCCTTCTGTAGCATCTATGGGAGGTTGGGTTTTACCCATAGCTAAGGTGAGTTTGTTCTTATACAAATGCAAATCCCTTGTTTTTTAATAGGAGTTTGTTTTCAGATAAGTTGGATACAGCTATTAAAACTTTGAACACGAGGGGCCGGTGGTTACTCCTGGGTGGTGAGGAGGCCCCGCCCATCCGAAAAGTGTGAGCTCCCTTTTGTTTTCAGTCACTGGAGAGTACAGTCATACTCTCAGCATCTTTATCTGACTTTAAATTTCTACTTTTTCTTTTCAGTAGTGTTTTTAGTGCGATTGTCATGTGAGGGTTTCAATGATTTGCAGTTTGTTACTCAAATTTTTTTTTAGCTGTGTGACAGTTATTTTCAATCTAGCAATATTCAATTCCTGTTGACAGCTGTACTGTTTGCTGTCTCTTCTCTTGTTACTTGCTATGGTGACGATAACGTTAAATGAGGAAATTGTTTTTCCCTGGACTTAGTGTTGGAAGATGTTTCTGTGGGCACTGACTGGAGGGGAAGGGCACCAGCCTTTTCTCATCAATTTCTTTTTAAACTTCCATGAGGAGCAGTGCTTCTGGGTTGATCCTTTGAAAGCAAACTAAAAGTTTTTGAGTCTCCCCTGCTGATTTCTTCGCTGTGAAGTCTAGGAGATCAATCGATAGGAGTGGCATTACATCACTCCTACTATTTCTCTTCTCCATAGGAGAGCTGTACTTTACCAGGACCTTGAGGTTCTCTCTCTCTCTAAAGAAGAGTACTGTATTGTCCCTGGGTAAGAAACATTGGTACCTACCTCTTCCCGAATGCAGGCCATGTTTTCTTTGTGTATTTTAAGAATTCCAGCATTACAAATTGAGCAGAAATATTTTTTTTTCCAAAACTTAGTTTGTCACACCCATTCTTTGTGTTAAATGGGGTCCCACAGAATGTTTGCGTTTCAGGTTTAAAACAAGAGTCTGATTTCGACAGATAATCTTCTCTGCCCATGACATTCGAGATTATACCCATGAGTCCTTGGATACCTATATCCTTGGATCGTTGGTGGTTACTCAACAGACCGAAGAGGAAAGGAAATAAATAAATAAATAAACTACAAGACATGTAAATATCAATTAATATACAATTTTTAAGATCAGTACCATTAAAATAAATCTTTCATATATAAACTATGAAAACTTTAAAGAAAGAAGAGGAAGAGAAACAAGATAGAATAGCGAGCCAGAGTGTACCCTTAAGCAAGAGAACTCTAACCCAAGACAATGGAACACCATGGTACAGAGGCTATGGAATTACCCATGACTAGAGATCAATGATTTGATTTTGAAGTGTCCTTTTCTTAGAAGAGCTGCTTACCATAGCTAAAGAGTCTCTTCTACCCTTATCAAGAGGAAAGTAGCCACTGAACAATTACAGTGTAGTAGTTAACTCCTTGGGTGAAAAAGAATTCTTTGGTAATCTCAGTGTTGTCAGGTGTATGAAGGCAGAGGAGAATATGTAAAGAAGAGGCCAGAATATTCAGTGTATGTGTAGGCAAAGAGAAAATGAACCGTAACCAGAGAGAAGTATTCAATGTAGTACTGTCTGGCCTGTCAAAGGACCCAATAACTCTCTAGGGGTAGTATCTCAATGTGTGGCTGGTGCCCTGGCCAACCTACTACCTACAAAAGACCAGAATGAAAGGAAATTTGGATTGGCCCCTCTTCCTCTTTCTTCCTCACTTTTGGGATGAACTAGTCACTCCATTATTTGCTGGATTGAACGCTAGATGTTGATAAACCGCACAAACTAGCAACGTTTCTCAACAAATAAGTTTTAAATAGAAGTTTCTACCACATCCTCCCAGACAAGGGAAAGGATGGCCAAATTTATGAAAACTTATTTCTTATAATGACCTATAAATGTTGACTTCAATCCTCCTCATGGATATAGATTTTTCTTTGACTGTCTGCCAGACCCCAGTAGTGACCTAGCCTAACACCTGTTGGATCTTCATGCCCAAATCTATATGAGTTTGACAGGATTTATCAGCTTTGCTCCTAAACTGAATGAGAGTGCTTAGACAGATCCCGGGAAAGTAAACAAGACAGTTATAGGCACTTCCTCCCTCCAAAGGATAAGGCTCCAATTAAAGGGCAAGGGTTTTTATTTATGTAGGAGAAATCACAAATTTTTAAAGTAATTTGTTTTCTTCCTTACTATACAGACTTGAGCCATACAAGTTAAACTTCTGTCTCAACCACCTTGCAAGTCCTAGACTGAAAGTCGAAGAGGTGCTCGGGCATATCGGGTGGGCAGCAGTATCCATGGCCACCTCGTGAAAAAGTTTACTAGCCGTATCCAACTTTGCTGAAAACATATTCCTGTTAAAAGACTCAGGCTTTTACATACATACATATACCAAAGGCACTTCCCCCAATTTTGGGGGTTAGCCGACATCAACAAGAAACAAAACAAAAAAGGGGACCTCTACTCTCTACGTTCCTCCAGCCTAACCAGGGACTCAGCCGAGTTCAGCTGGTACTGCTAGGGTGCCACAGCCCAACCTCCCACATTTCCACCACAGATGAAGCTTCATACTGCTGAGTCCCCTACTGCTGCTACCTCCGCGGTCATCTAAGGCACCGGACGAAGCAGCAGGGCCTACCGGAACTGCGTCACAATCGCTCGCCATTCATTCCTATTTCTAGCACGCTCTCTTGCCTCTCTCACATCTATCCTCCTATCACCCAGAGCTTTCTTCACACCATCCATCCACCCAAACCTTGGCCTTCCTCTTGTACTTCTCCCATCAACTCTTGCATTCATCACCTTCTTTAGCAGACAGCCATTTTCCATTCTCTCAACATGGCCAAACCACCTCAACACATTCATATCCACTCTAGCCGCTAACTCATTTCTTACACCCGTTCTCACCCTCACCACTTCGTTCCTAACCCTATCTACTCGAGATACACCAGCCATACTCCTCAGACACTTCATCTCAAACACATTCAATTTCTGTCTCTCCATCACTTTCATTCCCCACAGCTTTTATAGTTAGGAAAAATACAACTTACTTTTTCTAACACTTGCATATAGCTACTGAGAAAATACTTGATGCTACAGTTGCTAAAGAGAATTTTATAGTGTTTCAAGTTTGTTGAAAAAGGAGACCTTCACTAGAAAAGCAAGGTGAAACACTCACAAGTATTGAAATATCATCACTTATAAAAATTTTGATTTTCCTTTTTTCTTGTCCTTTTAAGTTTGTGCCTTGCTTATTGAACCTGATATGTTTTTGAATATGAATAGAATTACCATAGGATCAAGGTGGGGAAGATTGTAGTAGTATACTGTACCACCCATTGAATTAAAGAGAGTAGGGTAATGACTTACTTTGTCATTTGTGTTGGACTTGATTCTCAACAGAATCACGTTCCTCAAGGTGCTGTACTGAAGATCAGGTGTATATTCCCTGGTTCTCATAGTATAATTATATATTGGAGAAGGGCATAATAGTTTCTCCCATGATAGGACCCTCTCTGGAGGGTATATTCAGTTGATATAAACCGTGATAATAAATTTGTAATGGAAAAGAAATCAGCTATGGATGAACCCACAAAATTACATGACTGAAATCTCTTGTTTTCCTTACCCGTGAGCCATGCAAAGAAAATGACAATGAAAGTTAAGGAAAGAGGAGAGAGAATATTTAATTGAATTAATTTTTTGTATATTTGAAAGTTGCCTAAGATATTCTTCATACTACTGTACAGTACAATATAATCAGAGAGAAGAATGTCATCTGCAAATAAAGAAAATAAACAGAGAACAGTACTTTGTGGAAGAAAATGCTTTCAGTCAAATAAGAGAAAATAAGCGGCTCATTTAAACCTTCACTACATAACAATTTGCAGTTTTCAAAAATAAATATACAATTTATTTTAACTTTTGAGCGCTATTGGACATTTTTACGCTCGGTTATTACCAGTTTTTTCTCTTGCTTATTTACGTGTATGAGAATTAACAAAATATGTAAAATATGACAAATTCGTAGATAATTTGTATTTTTCCTAACGATACAAACCTAGCTATTTACATGGGGTAATTACTTCGGCGCAGCCGATGACGAGCCATAAAGTTTTAACTAGGGTTTCCTACCCCACCGCTAGTTAGCGGGGGGGGGGGGGGGGGGGGGGATAGCTTGCTACCCCTCCATCCTCACACACACCGGTGATTCGGCCACTTTACTTAGAGGTAGGACTTATCTTGGGGGACAGGGCTGGCGGGCACATAACTGTAAATAACTAGGTTTGTATCGTTAGGAAAAATACAAATTATCTACGAATTTGTCATTTGTTCCTTAACTGAATACAAACCACGCTATATACATGGGGTGACTCAACCCTTAGGAAGGGAGGTAAGTCCCCTGCCATACTGGCTTTGGCTTGCCCGGGGTCCCCGACCCTGAGTTCATAAAGCAACTCCAGGATCGGGGACCCTGCTCCTCGCAGGCAGTCAGGGACTGCTGCGGCCTACGTAAGCTGTGTGTGAAGGTGAGCAGTGACACGTCCTAGGAAGTTGACCTGGAGTCCTTAATAAGGAAATCTAGGCTAGGACAACCCAATACCACCTCGTCGGGGTATGGGGACATGACAGTATTATAAGCTAGTACTAGGAACACAAGGAAGCATGGCTTACCTGCAGAGGTTCGAGGTCAGCTGTGCAAAGAACCAGGATGTTGTTTTTCTCCAAGGGAAGAGAGGATGAAGAAAAGAAAAGGGCCAGATAGATCTTTTCATTCACACAGACTAAAACCGGGTAACAATGCCCTCAACCCTCCGCTACTTGTCCAATTAGGAGCCTGGGGTTAGACCAGCTGTTGTGCAGCCATCACAGGGCTGATAGAAAACGTATCGAGCTCCTGTGGGTCACGTCTTGCAGGTAGTGGGCCGTGAAGGTAGTCTGACGCTTCCAGACCCCGGCTTGCAGGACCTGTGTCATAGAAAAGTTCTTCTTGAAGGCCAGGGACGCAGCTACGCCCCCGACATCGTGCGCCCTAGGGCGTCGTGACGGGTGAGGGCCAGAACTCAAGGCCAGGTGGATTACCTTACGGATCCAGGCCGAGATGGTGTTCTTGGTGACCCTCTTCTTCGTTGGCCTGGTGCTAACAAACAAGGCTCGCACCTGGGGCCGGACTGCAGCTGTTCTCTTCAGATACAACCTCAGACTCCTAACTGGGCACAGTAGGAGATGATCTGGGTCATTTGTTACAGAACGAAGACTCGAGACCTGGAAAGAGTCGAACCTAGGGTCCTGCACTCCCGGGTTCTGAGTCTTGGCAACAAACTCAGGGACGAAGCTGAACGTCACCTCCCCCCATCCCCTTGCATGGGCGACGTCGTATGAGAGACCATGTAGCTCGCCAACTCGCTTGGCCGAGGCCAAAGCTAGCAGGAACACCGTCTTCCAGGTAAGGTGGCGATCCAAAGCCTGGCGTAATGGTTCGTAGGGAGGCCTCTTAAGAGACCTGAGGACTCGAACCACGTTCCAAGGAGGAGGTCTCACTTCCGACTGAGGGCAGGTAAGTTCATAACTTCGTATGAGCAGGGACAGTTCCAGCGAGGAGGAAATGTCCATTCCTTTGAGCCTGAAGGCAAGACTTAAGGCTGAGCGATAGCCTTTCACTGCCGAGACTGAAAGGCGGATTTCTTCCCGCAGATACACAAGAACTCCGCTATTGCTGGTAGAGTGGCATCGAGGGGAGAGATACCCCTTCCACGACACCAACCACAGAAAACTCGCCACTTCACCTGGTAGACTCCTGTGGATGACCGGCGCAGGTGACCAGACATCCTTTCTGCAACTTGTTGCGAAAAGCCTCTCTCTTTGAGGAGATGCTGGATAGTCTCCAGGCGTGAAGTCGAAGCGAAGCTACGGCTTTGTGGAAGATATTGGAGTGTGGTTGTTTGAGTAGCTCGCAACGTGGAGGGAGTTCCCTCGGGATCTCCGTGAGGAGCAGCAGAAGGTCTGGAAACCACTCCACGTGATGCCACAGCGGAGCTATCAAAGTCATCGAGAGATTGACTGATATTCTGGTCTTGTTGAGGACCCTCCTCATGAGATAGAACGGGAGAAAGGCGTACAGGTCGACGTTGACCCACCGTTGTTGGAAGGCATCCTGCCAGAGAGCCTTGGGGCCCGGGACTAGGGAGCAGTACAGCGCAAGCTTGGTGTTCAACGCCGTAGCGAACAGATCCACAGTCGGGGAACCCCACGAAGTCAAGACTTTGTTGACTATCAGAGGATCCAAAGACCACTCGGTACTCACTATCTGCGTCGTTCGGCTCAGACTGTCGGCGAGCACATTCCTCTTGCCTGGAATGAAGCGAGCTGTAAGTGATATCGAGTGGACCTCGGACCATCTCAGGATCTCTACTGCAAGATGGGATAGTAGTTCCGAAAAGGTACCTCCCTGCTTGTTGATGTAAGCCACTACCGTGGTGTTGTCGCTCATCACCACTACGGAGTGACCCGCCAGGACTTGATGGAACTTTTGAAGGTCCAGAAAGACGGCCTTCATCTCCAGCAGGGTTATGTGAAGGTACTTTTCTGATTCTGATCACAGGCTGAAGGGCCTGTGGTTCAGCACGTGGGCCCCCCACCCTTTGTTTGACGCGTCCGAAAACAACATCAAATCTGGGGGGAGACGAGAAGATCCACTCCCTTTCGTAGATTCTCTTCCTCCACCCACCACTCCAGGTCCGACCGTTCCGCCGATCCCATTGGGATCAAGATGTCCGGGGAGTCGAGACCTTGACTCCATCGGGACTTCAGCCGCCACTGAAGGGATCTCATCCTGAGGCGACTGCTGGGAACGAGGCGGGTTAGAGAGGAAAGGTGACCGAGGAGACGAAGCCACAATTGGGCTGGGAGTTCTTCTTGAGTGAGGAAAGGTCTCGCGACCTTCCTCAGCCTGGAAATCCTTTCGTCTGATGGGAAGGCTTTGTGGAGATTGGTGTCCATGATCATACCTAGATAAACCAGCCTCTGAGAGGGCTGCAGAGAAGACTTCTCGAGGTTTACCACGATCCCCAGATCCCGGCAAACCTCGAGGAGCTTGTCTCGGTGGTGGAGAAGGGAAACCTCTGAGTCTGCCGACCAGCCAGTCGTCCAGGTAACGAAGGAGACGGATGCCGGTCCTGTGTGCCCATGAAGAGATGATGGTGAAGACTGGTGAACACCTGAGGTGCTGTGGAGAGACCGAAGCACAACACCTTGAACTGGTAGATCTTGTGATCTAGGCAAAATCTTAGGTACTTCCTTGAAGACGAATGGATTGGGATCTGGAAGTACGCGTCCTTCAGATCCAGAGTGCACATGAAATCCCGCGGTCTCACTGCAAGTCTGACCGTGTCTGCCGTCTCCATGCTGAACGGAGTCTGCTTGACAAACCCGTTCAGTGTTGAGAGATCGATGACTGGTCTCCAGCCTCCAGACGCCTTTTTCTCAAGAAAGAGTCGACTGTAGAAGCCTGGGGACCCGTCCACGACCTCTTGGAGCGCGTTCTTCTACAACATGGTCCGGACTTCGGCCCGAAGGGCCTGCCCTTTTGCCGACCCCATGGCAAGAGAGCTCAGCGACACTGGATCCGCTGTCGGGAGGTAGAGATGCCGTGAACGGGACGTGATACCCTTGAGAGATCACAGAGATCGTCCAGGCATCCGCCCCGAGTTGCTGCCACCTTGCTGCGCAACTCTGAAGGCATCCCCCTACTGGTGGACATGCAGGGGGTTGCCACCCCTAGCGTTTTCGGCCTCGGCCGGTACCTCTAGGGTTCTTGTTCCCCCTGGAGGACTTCTTGCCCCTTCTGCCCTTGGCAGGAAAGGGCTTAGACACCTTGGGCTTCGCTGTAACGGCTGTCTTCTTCGTGTCCTTGGCAGGGCGGGGCTGCTGTACTGCCGGAGGCTTGTAGGGCCTTGATGTCAGGGCTCTATGGATGAGGGAATCCTGATTGGACTGCCTCCACCTCTCGGCAGTACGCTCCACGTCCTTAGGCTCGAACAGACTCTTGCTGAGGACAGAAGAGTGTCTGAGCCTACTAGCCTCGGTGCTGGGGACCTTCTGATGAAACCTCTCCGCCACTGCGTCCCGACGCTTGAGGATCGTGTTGGCCCACAAGCTGGTAACCTGGTGGGACAGGAACTCGCTGGTCCGAGTGCCCAAGAGGAGGAAGGTCTCCAGAGCTTTCCTGGTGATTTCCTTGGACAGATCCTCGGACCGCACCAGAATGCCCAGAGAACCCAGCCAGAAGTCTAGCCATGAAGCCGCCTGCATGGCACACTTAATGACCTTCTCATGACTCTGGATCTCAGTGGCCGAGAAGGATACGTGCCGGTTGGAGAGTCTCTCAAGAGAGACTCCCCCAGTGAGGGCTTCCACAGAATGGTGCAGGGGAAGACTCAAAGAAGGCTCCTAAAGGATCTCAAAATATCTCCTCTGACGGACTCGAGGAGGAGGGAGGAGCTTATACCCGGCACTCGACCTGCTTGAGGAGGCAAGCTCCGCGAGTTGTCCCTCGATCTTCTCTCTGGCACTCTTCATCCCCCGAGACCAGGGCTAAGCTGCACTGGCCCTGGAGGGAATATGAGAGCCAAAGATACCATCCAGGACTGTGTCCTGCCCATCACGAGGAGGGACCTCAGGATCTGGGATCCCGTTGAGACTCCTCATGAGAGACAGAACTTGCCAGAATGCATGTTCCGATTCTTGGCGCTCGCCTCCTGATGAACTCGCAGCGAAGTCTCCTGACCCCAAGGGCTCTTCCTGGGGGGACGCGTGAATATCCTCGACCAGCCTAGGCTGCTCCTGTCTGATCCTGGCCGATGATTTAGGAATAGTCTTAGAGTCCTTAGATTCCCTCCTGGGAGGGATACAGGACTCCAAAAGCGAAGGTGGTAGGTCCTTCTCCACCCCAAGACGAGGAAACCTCTCGGGAGGAGGACGAACTTCCTCCATTGGTGCGATGGGGAGGACATCCTCTCTGACTGACTCCCCTGAGGAGGGGTATTCCTCCTCCACAGGGGAAGGCGAGAAGGTCTGAGGAGGAGTAGGAACCTTGCCTAAGGATCTGCGAGGAGATAGCCTAGGTCTCGGAGGAAGATCCACAGGAGAAACTCCTCTCTTCCTCTTCAGGGGGTAGGAAACTACCACTGGTTCGCGACCCGAGTCAGAGGCGGCAGGCTTCATAGCCCGTACAAGAGCTCTGAGAAGGGTATCAAACCGCGGCTGTTGACTGACAGCGGCGCTGGCAGACACTCCCTCTGGAGGGAAGGGGACCGATGGATCCCTAGGAGGAGTACACAAACGAGGGTTCGTCTTCTGGGCTGCAAAAGAAGAATCCCTAGATCTATCTGGGGAGCGCCCCCCCTCTGGCGAGCGCGCTGGTCTGCGCTTACGGAGGGGGGAGTGAGACAAGGAAGAATCCGCCTGCCGGCGGTCGCGTTAGGGCTCGTGAATCGGGCCCTGCACAGGGTCGCGCGCGTTAGCGTAACGCGAGGCTGGAATATCGCGAGTGTGAACCCAATCGTGCGCGCGCCCGTGCGGGCGGGTGATGCTGGAAAATCGCGCGTGTGCGCACCCGCGTGGGCGGGGCCGGCCGCAAAGCGATAGCGCGCATCTGGAACAGGCTCTTTCGGAGGTCGCGGGTTGCGAACAGCATGAGGAACGCTCACAGTCGCCTTGAACACAGGCACAGGGCGCGACTGATGGGCGTCGTGCGCGATATTTTCGGCAGCAGACTCGCGCGATTCCAGAGGAGGCTGTGAGCGCCTGTGCGCTAACTTAGCCAACCCCGGAGCTACGTGTTGAGTCAGGGTGCCACGCGATCGTGTTGGAGAACACGCGGAAGCTGGAACAATATCCGCGCGTGAAAGCGCATCGCGAACCTCTTTAACAGCGTGCGATGGAGAGCGCGTCGCGGATGGAATCGCGCGTGAACACGCAACGCGATCTTCCCCCGTTGGGAGCGACGAGTCCGAAGGAACCTGTGGGCGCCTGTGCGCCGACTCTGGAACCTTTTGGACCGCGCGAAGAGTGACAGGAACCGGGGGCGATTGCGCGTCGCGCTTTCTCCCTATAGGGCGCGATGAGTCCACGAGAACCTGTGGGCGCCTGTGCGCCAACTCCGGAACTTGTTGGACTGCGCGCGGTGGTGATACAGGAACGGGGTGAAC
Source organism: Palaemon carinicauda (assembly GCF_036898095.1). Taxonomy (NCBI): domain Eukaryota; kingdom Metazoa; phylum Arthropoda; class Malacostraca; order Decapoda; family Palaemonidae; genus Palaemon; species Palaemon carinicauda. Next base: position 306,370,929 of record NC_090725.1, on the reverse strand, counting down.
GCGTGCCGCGTTTTTCCCCATAGGGCGCAGTTAGTCCGTAGGAACCTGTGGGCGCCTGTGCGCCGACGCAGGAACCTTTGGAATCGCGCGCGATGTAACAGGAACTGGGGGGCGTGGCAGTGCTGGTAAAGGTGGGCGCGCGGGCGCCTTTGAGTGCTTGCGCCTTGCATCAAGAACAGTTGACGATGGGCGTGGGCGCGCAGGGGAACCCTGGCGCGTAACAGGATCAGCGGCGCGAATTCCTACAGGTGAGCGCCGAAGCGCTTTGTCAGCAACAACAGGAACAACAGCAACGGGCGCAGGCAGAGCCTTACGCTTAGAGACGAGAGGCGCAGTTTTGCGCTCAAGTCCCCGAGATCCCGAAGGGCCAGGAGACTGCTCAATGGCAGACTCAGGGGGCGCGTAAAGCGCATCAGCAGCCTTCGAAGTAGATGGTTGAGGAGACCCTTGTCCCAACAGACGACCATCCTCCAAAGGGGAACGCGACCGATCCCCGGAGAGGTCTAGGGTGGTAGCTGGCAGGACAGGAGAGCGGCGAGTCGTCTCCTCCGCAGAGGATTGTGGGGACGACGAGCCAAAGAGGCGCCTCCTAACCCCCTTAAAGGGAGAAGGAAGACCTTTACGGCGAAGGGGAGGGCAAGCCTTCCGCCTTATACGCCCACGAGGGGCCGTGGGATCAGCAAGCTGACCATCGAAGGGCCTCCGAAGAGGCGTCTCCACCAGAGAACTCCCTCGAGAGGGAATCTCAGTGGAAGGAGAGACCGTAGGACTCCGCTCCTCCCTCGAAGTGTGTTCGGAGGGAGAGACAGAGCCTTCAGCTACCTCAGTCACAACAGGAGTTTGGACAGATCCATGGGATGTTTCCGAAACAACTACGTTAACTACAGACAGAGGATCTATTTCCGCTGTAGTTGACGATTGTTCGGCGGCCGCACCCCGTTTGACCATGTCAAACAAGGCTGCCTTGGAGGGCGAACCCTGTAGCCCCAAGGAAGCCCAAAGCTGGAAAAGATCCTTGTTAGACATAACTACCTCCTCCGAGGGGGGAGGGTCAGCCGCCTCGCTATGGTAGGCAGCGGCCTCTCCCTTACCACCGGATCGGTCATCAATATCAATACTGTATTACGGTCTACGCTACCGTTCGCCGGTAGCGGGAGCTTCGGAGGAGGAATGGGCGGCGGGAAAAGAAGACCTAGGATTTTCTCGCCCCAGAAAACTTTCGGAAGGAGAACGATCCCGTTTAGCCTTCTTCTTACGTCGCAGGGCAAACCTCTCCCACAGGGAGGTAGACCACTCCCTACACTCAATACACAAATTAGCACTATCACACCGTTGGCCCTACACTGCGAGCATAAGGAGTGTGGATCCGACTCCACGGCTGACATAAAGGTTCCACAAGGGCGGCCGGAAAGACCAGGGCAAGTGCGCATGATGATAATAGAGGCCAACTTCACACACAAACACTGTAAGAAAAAGCAAACAAAAAATTATGGCAGTCAAAGAGAGGAGAGCGCTGACAGGTCTGTTGTCTCTCCGAGCCAAAAGTAAAGTGGCCGAATCACCAGTGTGTGTGAGGGTGGAGGGGTAGCAAGCTACCCCTTCTCCCCCCGCTAACTACCGGTGGGGTAGGAAACCCTCGTTAAAACTTTATGGCTCGTCATCGGCTGCGCCGAAGTAATTACCCCATGTAAATAGCGTGGTTTGTATTCAGTTAAGGAACAATGTACATACTGTATAGGGAAAAGAAAATTATTTATACAGTAGAGAAGGTTGTAAAGTCCTATCTCTAAATATTTTTTGTGTTGAATGGATGTGTTGAAGAGAGTTTGGAGATTAATTGTTGAATTTCTTGGTGAAGGGTTGGCACTCAAACTTAATTTGTTCCGTAACCGAAATACAAACCACGCTATTTACATTGGGTTTACCTTTCAGCGTAGCTGAAATGGCGAGCCATTAGAATTTAACGAGGGTGTATTACCCCCACGCTAGTTAGCAGGGGGGTAGGGGAGTGGTAGCTAGCTACCCCTCCCCCCCTCACACACTGGTGAACTGCTTCACTTCACTTTTGGCTCGAACAATGGACAGACGTCTCTGTCTTTGTCCTCGCTTGGCAGCCATTGTTTGTTTTGTCTTTATTTAATCACTTACTCTTCTTTTACTCAATATATATGTAAACATTTTTTCGTGTTTGTATATATTTGAGTATAGAAATCAGTAAGTTTCCTTTTCAGAGTTTGTGCTTGTGTGGGTAGTGTACGATATCTCCGTGGAGCCCTCGGCAGTTAGGCCACCATGGTGTAATTTCATGGGTCGCGATCGAGTTTGACTACGGTCTTTCTCTCTCTCTCTCTTTGAGTTCGTTCACCCTTTTACTACGTTACTTTTACTACGTCTAAGTAGCTTCCTTCCTGTGTGGGTGGGGTAGCTACGCCGTACGTTTTGTCTCAATTAGTTTATGAATCTAATTGTATTTGTTGTTTTTTCAGCTTTGTAGAACGATTCCTTTCGGGGTTTTCGTTCTGTCTTTAGTGTTCATTCATTTTTAAATTACATAATTACATAGTTACATAATTATAATTGTTATAATTCTGTGTTGGTTACAGCTCTCCTTCCGTGAGTGTAAGTGGTTGTGAGGGCACGTGCCTGTTGTGTAATTCTTGTTTGTTCCAACACAGAGTACTTACCTCGAACTACTTTCTTAGGAGTATCTGGGATCTCCTCCCAACCGACCAGAGTTTTGTGTAGTTTACCCTAGTCCCGTTTTCTATGAGGGGTAACCTCAGGTGGAGTGGAACACGCCCTGAGGCTATCCCCAGGTCAGAGGGCATGCTTGCTCAGGTCTCGATCTCCAGTAAGTTCTCTGGTCGCGTCGTGATAATATTTCGACGCTCTCTCCTTACCCAGTGCGACCCTTTGTGTCCCCGACCCCCCTTTTGTGTCTTACGCGGTCCCCACGTGGACCCATTGTGTTCATTCTATACCCCTTCCTACCCTTATCCTCTGTGTTCGTCGTGTAGGGGCAGTTAATGTTCTCCTACAGCCACGTGTCTGGAGTGCGAGTCCTGGAACGTGGTGCAGTGGGTGCGCTTCGGCACCAAGAAGAAGGCATCCAAGAGGTCACATAGGAAGACGAGCCTCTCCTCGCCGCTTACTTCTCCCGATGCCTCGTCAAATGGAGCTTCTCTTATACAGCCACCTTATCCTACCCAGAGTAGGGGACGAGGTAAGTCAGTTGTGGGGAAGTGGCCCATTGCTCTTCCCCAGGAGTCTGAGTGGGTGCGGTATAGCACCAAGAAGAAGTAGGCGCCGAAGAGGTCGCCTAAGAAACCTAGCGTCCCTTCCTCCCTTGCTTCGCCGGGCGTCTCGTCTGACAGAGCTTCCCTACCACCCTCCCCTACCCAGAGTAGGGGACGAGGTAAGTCCGTTGTGGGGAAGAGGCCCGCAGCCCTTCCCCAAGAGTCTGATCTTCAGGATAGTGGGTTTGTGGCGACGTTCCAGACGAGTGAGGGGCGGGAGTGTGTATGGGAGACGGAGTCCTGGTGCAAGCAGGCCACGTCTCCTCTGATGACTCCATGTGGGGGAAAAATGTCCCTAATTCTTCTCCAGCCTCTTTGGCGTGTTTTTCAGTCACTTCTGCAGCTGAGGACGTCGCCGAGAAGGAGCCTCCCAAGACGAGGCGCTGAGGAAGCTCAGGAGACAAAGGGAGAAGTCCCGTAAGAAGTTGTCGCGTTCTCGCTTCCCCCTCGAGGTCGCGCCACGAGAGTCGGCGCTCAAGATCCCCCAAGAGCAGTGAGTGGGTGGTGGTTCACCTCGACAGACTGCTGGAGCTAGCTGCGGCACCGGGCCCTGTAAGTTGGCGTCCGAGGATGAACTCCCCGGATAGATACTCCTCTGGCAGCAGCGGCACCCGACGGACGGACTCATCATGGCAGGTTCCAGTCGACAGGCGGAAGTCCGCGAAGGTTCCGGCTCCATCCGCCCAGCGGAGAGAGTCGCCCCTTCGGTCTGGCAGCCGAGTCCTGACCTCCAAAGGCCACCTAGCTCGTCACGAGCGCAGCCCTCAGTTTTCCTCGACGGGCAGGCCCGCAGATGCAAGAACCTCCGGAAGAGTTGTTGGACCCAGGACGGAGGCCTCCGTTCTGCCGGCGATGCCCGTCCTTCGACGTGAACCCCGGCAACCCTACAGCAGGCTCTGGCAGACCGGCATAAGTCCGCATTGTTCCGACTCCTTCTGCTCAGCGGAGAGTCGCCCCTTCAGTCTGGCAGCTGTGTCGTCCCAGCCTCCAAAACTTCCTCAGCCAGGTCTCGGTCGACAGGTATAAACCCGCGAAGGTTCCGACTTCTCCCGCCCAACGGAGAGTTGCCCCTTCGGACTGGCAGCCTTGTCCCGGCCTCCGGTTCTTCGATGGCCTGCCCTGAATGAAGGAACCAGCCAGCCAGCATGGGGAAGCCCGTGGCTCCATGGATCTCCGCAGGAGCTCCATCCTTCCAGCGGAGATAGCCGCTGACTCGACCCGGCAGCATGGTATCCATACCCGGTACCACGACAACTCCATTCAGGCTTCGTGGTTAACCGCTGGTATACCAGGGTACACACACCCCACGGATTCCCTGGGAGGGGGTAGACCCATGACGGCTACCTCCGTCCCAGTGGCTTCATCCGTGATGGAAATAGCCGCTCCATCGTCCCGGCCAGCCCCATCCAAGCATTGGAGGTGGCCGCTAACACACCCATGACGGCTACCTCCGTCCCGGCGGCTCCATCCCTGATGGAGCCAGCCGTGCCATCGTCCCGGCCAGCCCCATCCAAGCATCGGTGGCGGCCGCTGAAATGGCAGGGTACTTAAACCTCACGGTTTTCCCCGGGAGGGGGTAGACCCATGACGGCTACCTCCGTCCCAGTGGCTTCATCCGGGATGGAGATAGCCGCTCCATCGTCTTGGCCAGCCCCATCCTAGCATTGGAGGTGGCCGCTGACACACCCATGACGGCTACCTCCGTTCCGGCGGCTCCATCCGTGATGGAGCCAGCCGTGCCATCGTCCCGGCCAGCCCCATCCAAGCATCGGAAGAGGCCGCTGACATGGCAGGGTACTTAAACCCCGCGGATTTCCCTGGGAGTGGGTAGACCCATGACGGCTACCCCCGTTTCTGACGGCTCCATCTGTGACGAAGGAAAAGTGGTTTTCCCCCTAGCGGGTGGAACGGGGCTATTGCCTCTCCAGTGCCTGCCTCAGTGGCTGCTGGAGAGAGACCCCCTACATTTGCCCAGTGCCTCTTCGGCTCTGTCCGCCCGTCGGATGTAGAAGTTGCGCACGTAATCTTTCCCTTGCCTTGCCCCTCGTAGGAGAGCTTCGACTCCTCAGTTAACCTTCAGACCCTCCTACTCAGACTCCAGGAGAGGGCGTTCAGGCCGCGGCTCTCGAAGGAGTTAGGAGGGGAGGCCCCCTACTCCTGCTGGTGCCTCAGGTGGGGGATGCCTCAAACGATCTTGGCAAGCATGGCGGGACCACGGAGCGGATCCGTGGACCGTAGCAGTACTAAAGGAGGGGTACAAGCTGCCCTTCCTAGCGGACCCCCACCTTGGATCCCAGATCAACAGGCGGAGGGGTTGGCACCCAACGACCCCTTGAGAGTAGCAGTATTGCAGGAAGAAGGCTTGGCAATGCTGGCGAAAGGGGCAGTAGAACCAGTCGAGAAACCGAGTCCAGGGTGCTACAACAGGCTCTTCCTGGTGGAGAAGGCGACAGGGTTCTGGAGACCGGTCATAGACCGTTCAGCCCTCAACAATTCGTGTGCAACACCGACTTCAAGATGGACTCTCCGAAGTCGGTCCTAGTGACCTTGAAGGAGGAGGACTTCATGAGGTCCATAGGCCTCAAAGACGTCTACTTCCAGGTCCCTGTTCATCCCTCCAACAGGAGGTTCCTAAGGGTAAAATGGAGTACCAAAACGTGGCAGTTCAAAACCCTATGCTTCGGACTGTCGACAGTCCTCAGGGCGTCACGAGGGTCTTCGCAACAGTTTCAGGCTGGGCACACGAACAGGATGTCCGCCAGATTCGGTACCTAGATGACTGGTTGTTGCTTTCAGTCTCAGAGGAAGTACTGAGGGAGCAAGGCGAGAAGCTCCTGCAGTTCTACAACGTCTTGAGTATTATCATCAACCTGGAGAAGTCCCGGCTGATTTCCTCCACCAGGATGACCTACCTAGGGTTGGTTCTAGACTCCCGGATGGCGAGGGCCTTCCCCTCCGCGGAGAAACTGGACACCCTGAAACAGATACTCTGGCCCTTCCTGTCGGGCCAGCCCAGGAGAGCCAAGGTCTGGCAAAGACTGATAGGACTCCCCCGCACTAGATAGTCCTGGTGTCCCCGGAAACGAAGGAAGTCCTGGGGTGGTAGCAATCAGAACGAACACCCTCAAGGGAATGCCCTTTGCTACCGACCCTCCGGAGATGCTCCTGTTCACGGACGTATCCAAGGAGAGATGGGGTGCCCATCTTCTCGACAAAACGGCAAAAGGTAAATGGGAAGTCGAGGAGATGAACCTGCACATATACGTGCTGGAGATGAGGACCGTACAAGAGCGTGCCTAGAGATCGTCCATCTGCCCCGGGGAAGCTCCGTGGATCCGGGGTGCGACAAAGCCACGGTGGTGGCCCACGTGAAAGAGCAAGGAGGACTGAAGTCGAAGGAACGGTGCAGTCTCACGATGGAGTTCCAAGAATGGGCGGAAGTGGAACAAATCAATTTTTCAGCCAGGTTCTCTCCGGGGAAGAGGAACGTCCTGGCCGACGGCCTCAATAGGATGGGTCAAGTGGTAGGGCCCGAGTGGTCCCTACACCCAGAAGTGGTCAAAAGCCTCTCCCTGAAGTGGGGCTCGCCGGTGATAGACCTCTTCGCCACGAGACTAAACGCACAGCTCCCCATGTTTTGTTTTCCTGTGCCAGATCCAGCAGCAGCGTTCGAGGACGCCTTCCAATGAGATGGACGGCCAACCTGTGGGTGACTTTGGTAACGCCCTGGTGGCCAGAGAGAGGGTGGTTCGTGGATCTAAAGGAACTGGCATGCCTTACACCTGGGCCACTTCCAGACAGACCAGACCTTCTCCGGCAGCCTCACTTCCAGAGGTTCCACGTAAACCCTTGGTCCCTCCTTCACGCGTGGAGGTTATCGAGCGTCTCCGGAAAAAGGAAGGATTTCTGTCGAGGACGGCATCAAGGATGTCAGGGGGCCTGAGGCGTTCGTCAGTCGTGGTGTACCAGGCGTAGTGGGCTACCTTTTCTAAGGGGTGCTCCTCGAAGAACATCAGGCCGTTAGGGGCCTCCATTCACGAGATAGCAGACTTCCTAGTCTATCTCAGGGACGAAGTGGGCATGTCCATCCCAAGTCTTCCTCCTGAAGGACATAGACCTGGGTTCCTCCAGGTAGATCTCGACGTTCTTCAAGATCTTCGAGCAGTCGTTTTCCCCCCAAGCCGTTAGAGTGCCCCAGGGGGATGTGACTAGGGTACTTGAAGATGCTTTTGGAACCTCCCTTCGAGCCTCTAAAAGACATTCTAGACAAGGAGCTCACCCTCAAGGCAGTCTTTCGTTTAGCTCTGGCATCAGCAAAGAGTAGGTGAGTTTCTTGGCCTGTCGTACGAGATCTCACACTCGAAGGGCTGGCGAGAAACTACTTTCAGATTCTTACCCTCCTTCGTAGCCAAGACTCAGAATCCAGCTGTTTGGGACCCCAAAGTGGAATTGTTCTCAGTGCCAGCCATCCCTCGCTCGGACAACCAGAGGGACTTGCAGTATGGCAGTATTTAGAAAGGACAGCTAGACTTCATCCCGAGATCAAGAGTCTGTTCATTTTCCTCGGGACTGTGAAGAAGCCAGTCTCCAAGAGCACTTTCTTCTTTTGGATAAGGCAAGTGATCGTCAGGCCCTACAGTAGTGCAGGGGTCCCCTTTCCAGGAAAGCCCAGACCCCACGGCATTAGGAGTCTAAATACTTCTTTGGCGTTTGAGAAAACATGACAGTGGGCCAAATCCTGAGGGCAGGTACTTGGTCTAACCAGTCGACCGTTATGGCTCACTGCTTGAAGGACTACTCGAAAGTCCCTGGGAGGGTTCTCTCTCGGTCCCGTCATTTCCGCGCTCCAAACAGTTTAATGGTGTTGCCCCAGTGGTAACTGCGGGTAGCGAGTCCAAGACACACAGGTTCCTTCCTGAGCCCCCTTGTTCTTCCTTCCCCTATTCCCTTACCGGAAATGACTCGGGTAGCCCCCTGAAACTGCCATGGGATACACTATCATTGGAAGGACATGTCTCCTAGGATTCTTGCAGAAGTGAGTTACTTAGACACTAAGATGGTTTTTTTGCGTAGTTTTCCCTATTTTCTCGTGTTTTCTTTGAGGTCAGCAGAACCTAGTCTCCTACCTAGGTTCCTCTTCTATTCTCGTCACGGTGTCTAGGTCCTGAAGGACACTCCCACCTCCTAAGGTATAAGTCTCCTAAGAAAGTAGTTCGAGGTAAGTACTCTGTGTTGGAACAAATCACAAATTTTAAGTAATTTGCATTTTTCCTAACAGTACTTACCTCGAACTACTTTCGGGTAATGGCCCGCCCATCCTACCCCGAGTGCCTTGATGGACTTCATAGATACCTAAGTTGTCAAGAACTTACTGGAGATCGAGACCTGAGAAGCATGCTCTCTGACCTGGGGATAGCCTCAGGGCGTGTTCCACTCCACCTGAGGTTACCCCTCATAGAAAACGGGACTAGGGTAAACTACACAAAACTCTGGTAGGTTGGGAGGAGATCCCAGATACTCCTAAGAAAGTAGTTCTAGGTAAGTACTGTTAGGAAAAATACAAATTACTTAAAATTTGTGATGTTCCTTTCCCTCAGGATTCCTCTTCGGAGCCTTCCCGGGGAATGAATGTTAACTAATGATTTTTGTTTTTATTTTTCACAGTTACCGATCTAGTTCGTTCACGGACCAACGGTGTTCCTTCGCGCGAACCAACGGTGTTCTGTCGCCTGAACCGACGGTGTTCCATCGCACTAACTGACGGTGTTCCATCGCGCGAACTGACGGTGTTCCATCGCGCGAACTGACGGTGTTCCATCGCGCGAACTGACGGTGTTCCATCGCGCGAACCAACGGTGTTCCATCGCGCGAGCCTACGGTGTTTCATCGCGCAAACGTCGGCTCGATTCCTGCAGTATCCATTGCTCGCCTACGGGTCATTGCTCACCTGTGAACTTTCGGATTCCGACCACCAGCTCTCGCCCTTCCTACCACGCTCGCCCTCCTTCTGCGCTCCCTCGCGCACTTTCGTCTGCGCTCCTGCGTGCCCGCGCATGGGCGCTTCCACGTTCGGCCACGCGCAAACCATTGATTTACCATCGCGCGAGTGCCAGGGCGATTGCGACCGCGATTCCCGTCGGGGTTTCGCAACATGGCCAGCCTGGCGAGTCTTCTGGTGCGTATTTCCAGAACACGGTCTTCACCCCGTAAACGCAGAGCATGGCACATGCAAGAGCAGGAAGAATCTTCAGGGAGGTCTGAGCAACATTCTTCTTTCTAGAACCTGGGTTAGCCCTTCCTCGTCATTCCCTGGAAGGGTCTTGCCAGGGAGCTTTCCGGTCAAGATTTCTCCGTCTGGCAAGGGGTGACTGGTTTAGCCCTTCCTCTTCTCCATCTCGTGGAAGGGTCTTACCAGGTCCTTTCCCTCCTCGGTTGCGACCCGAAGTTTTGTACAAGGAAGCTCCAGGAAGATCATGGGTACTTTCCTCCTCTCGGGCTCGAGCACCTTGGCGTTTCGTCGCCAAGTTTCGAACTTGTGGGCAAGCTCGATGTTGGACCATCTAGACGCAGTGACCAAGGGCTTCCTCTCGGGTGTCTCATCCGTGGATGTCGACAAGCTCAGACACTCTTTCATCCTTGGGAAGAGCTTGTTTGTGCTCAAGGACAGAGACATGGACAGCGGTTATGCGGAGGAAGTCGACTTCCGTTTTCACTCCTGCAAGGGGCTTTCTTTCAGACCCTGCAGGCCTCCAGCGCCTCTTTTTTCAGCCTCGTCGGCCTAAGTTATCGGACCGGCTACGGCAGCTAAGACAAGGTGTCCAATAGCAGTCCCCTCCTGTCAGGGACAGGTAGCACGGGAGGCTCTCCCGGGGGGGCATAATCCTAGAGGGAGCGGCAGAGTTCACAAACTCTAGGATTGGCAACCCCCTTTGCCGATTCCTGCACGATCTCCGTGATCAGCCAAGGATATCGCGCCTCGCTCTTACCATCTCTCCGTCTCTGTCAGCGAATTCAGTGTCACTGAACCTCTATGCCATGGGGTCGGCAAGAGTTTTGCCCGTTTGGGCAGAATGATCCATGCCTTAGGAGAAGGTCCTCCATAGGGTCGTCGATGGCTTCACCCCCCGGCTTCTTCAGTCAATCCTTTCTCGTAGGAAAGCATCTGAAACGGGAATTCCGTCGTCGACCTCTCAGCTCTGATCAAGTTTGCCGAACAAACTTCGTCCAGCGTGGAACAGCAAAATCGATCAGACTGGTAACGAGGCGGCAGGACTCCTTAGGCCCTGGATTGGAAGGACGGGTACTTCCAGTTTCCATTCCAACCATCTTCCAGGAAGCTTTTGGAATTCAGCCTAGACTTAAGATGCGGTGTGTCGATCCCGCCGCGGCATCGCAGGTTTTTCACCAGAGAACTCTCCCTGCTTTCCTCATGGCCGCTCAGGAGCAGGCTTCCTCCTCCTTCGCCTTTTGGAGGTCTGGTCAACTCCGGTAGGCTCGGGTTCGACCTTCTTCAACGCTGGGACAAGCTTCTGGGTTCTTACCATGAGTGAGGGATCATGGTAATTTGCTAGGAGCCTTCTCTACTTCTGCCTCAACATCTGGAGTATCTAGCCATGATATTGAGTCAACGGCCTTACCACGTTGGAAACACCGCTTCTCGTCCGATCAGCGAAGTTAAGCAACGTTGGGTCTGGTCAGTACTTGGATGGGAGACCGCCTTGGGACGCCAGATGCTGTTGCCTCCTTCTCCGAGCCTTCCCTTCAGTTGACTGTGGCAAGGCTGAGGAGAGTCGCAGTACCTGTTCTCAGTCAAGCAGAGCTTTCAGCCCTACCTTGGAACGTTTCCTTGGTCTCTTTTCCTCATTGACCCGTCTAAAGTCCCGAACGGTCGCCTCAGGATAAGTTCCCTGTGAGGCGGCCCAAGTTCCGGTGGTATCAAAGCAATAATTAACCGGACTTTCTGGCCCCTATGGGACCAGCGGAACGTTTAGACCTGCAATGAGTGTTGACCTATGGAACCTCTTGATGGGAGTGGATATTCTCGTCCTTTCCCCACATTTTGATGCTGTTCTCGGACTCGTCAAAGAAAAGGGGGGGGCGCATGTTCCGGTTCAGGCCTATGGGCAGGACCTGAAGGATACCTCTCCATCATTCAGGCAGGCTTAGGGGCCGTAGTCTGGCCCCTCTACAGATTCTACAGTTCCTGCCGAGTCGCTCCGTGCGCGACGACTTCATGGTACTGGCATATTCCAACCAGCAAGGAACGCTTTTTCATACCTTCGCATCTTGCAGTAGAGATACTGAGATGATCCGAGGTCCTCTCAATACCACTATCAGCTCGCTCATTCCGGGCAGAGGAATGTTCTCTCCGACTATGTGAGCAGAGCCTCGCAGATAGAGGGTACCTGGGGGTCTTTAGCCTTTAGTAACCAGCAAGTCCTGGCCTGGGGGACCTGATCGCGACAGCCTGGAACATCAAGCTTCCGCTGTTCTTCCCCCCAGTCTCAGACCCCAAGACTCTTTGGCAAGATGCTTTCCGGTGATGGTGGGACAACATCGACGCCTGCGTCTTCCCACCATTGTTGTCTGTTGAGAATGGGTCTCAACAAGACCAGGTTGTCTGTCAACCTTTCGATGGCCCTGAGAGCTCCACTGTGACTATACGCGGAACGGTTTCCGGACCCTCTGCTTCCCCTGACGGAACTCCCGGAAGAGCTTCTCCCACGGCACAGGCTACTCTAACAACCACACTACAACATCTTTCACGAGCCGTGGCATCGCTTCGGCTTCACGCCTGGAGACACTACGCCGCCTCCTCAAGAAGAGACAATCCGCTACAGTCGCGGAGCGGAGGTCGCGTCACCTGCGATAGTCATCCGCAGGGGTCTACCAGGCGAAGTGGAGAGTCTTCTGTGGTTGGTGTCGTGGGAGAGATACCTCATCCCTTGAGGCCTCTTCTCCAGCAATAACGGTTTTATTGCTTTTCGGCGGGAGGAAACTCCTTTCCGCTCTCTGCAGTGAAGCCTGTCGCTCAGCCTTTCCCTGGCCTTCAGGCTGAAAGGAATAGGCTTTTTCCTTCCCGCTGGACCTTTCTTGGCTCATGCGAAGCTGCGAACGTCCCTGCCCCCAGTCGGAGTGAGACCTCCTCCATGGAGCATGGTTCAGACTTTTTAGTCCCTTAAGAGATCTTCTCAAGAACCATTACGTCAGGCCTCTGATCGTATTCCGTCTTGGGGGACGGTGCTCCTGCTCACTCTGGCCTCGGCCAGTGTGTAAGCAATCTTCTTGGTCTCGTATGACTCCGCCCTTTCTAAGGAATAGGGGAAGGCAACATTCAGGTTCGCTCCTGAGTTGTTTGCTAGACTCAGAATCTTGGGGTCCTGGCCCTTCGGTCCAACTCCTTCAAGATTTTGAGTCACCATTCTGTATCTGATGACCCAAACCTTCTCCTTCTTGCCAGTAAAGGAATCGAGGGGTTATCTTTGGGAACAGCTGCAGTTTGTCCTCACGTGCAGCCGGGTTGGGAGCACAGGAAGGACACAGAGGAGAGTCACCAGTATACCTCTTCAGCTCGGACTCAAGGACATTCATCTCGACCTGAATCCAGACCCTCCCCTGTCACGTCGCCCTACAGCACGATGTCGGATACATCGCAACGTCCCTCGCCTTCGAGTAGTACTACTCTGTAACGCAGGTGCTACAAGCTGGAGTCTGGAAGCGTCTAATGACCTTCCCAGCCCGCTTCCTGCAGGACGTGACCCACAGGAGTATCGATACGTTTCTATCGCTCTGTGGTGGCTACACAACAGCTGGTTTAACCTCAGGCTCCTTTTGGACAGGTAGCAGAAGGTTGAGGGCATTGTTATCAGGTTTTAGTCTGCATGAACGAAAGAAGTATGTCTGGCCCTTACTTCTTTCTTTATCGTCCCCTCTACTGGGGAAGCAGCATCCTCGTCTCTGCATAGCTGACCTCAAACCTCTGCAGGTAAACCATGCTTCCTTGTGTTCCGAGTATTGAGTCAATACTGTCGCGTCCCCCATACCCTGACGAGGTGGTATTGGGAACGTCCTAACCCAGAGTTCCTTCTGGAACTCCAGGTCAACTGCCTAGGACGAGTCACATTTCTTCCTTCACACACAAGCTTATGTAGGCCACACGTTTCCTTGCGGAGCAAGGAACTTGTGAGGTGCAGGGACTCCTTTTCTCGAGTGCGACTCACTCGGATTCTGAGTCCCCGGGTAAAGCCAAAGCCAGTATGGCTGGGGACTTTCCATCCTTCCTAAGGGGTAAGTCACCCAATGTAAATAGCGTGGTTTGTATTTCGGTTACGGAACAAATGACAAATTCGGAGATAATTTGTATTTTTCCTAACCATACAAACCTTATCTATTTACACATATTTGCCCGCCAGCCCTGTCCCCCAAGACAAGTCCTACCTCTAAGTGAAGTGAAGCAGTTCACCGGTGTGTGAGGGGGGGAGGGGTAGCTAGCTACCACTCCCCTACCCCCCTGCTAACTAGCGCGGGGGTAATACACCTTCGTTAAATTCTAATGGCTCGCCATTTCAGCTACGCCGAAAGGTAAACCCAATGTAAATAGCTAAGGTTTGTATGGTTAGGAAAAATACAAATTATCTCCGAATTTGTCATATTAATGTAACACCACAAGCTGTGCTACATACGCGAAACTGAAACCATTTTATTTGTTTTGAGAACTTACATGATCCACTTCACTTTCATCCAATACTATTATCCATGTGATTTCTTATCTGACATCAATTTTGTTTATTCTTTGTTTCAGCTGATCAAATCGGGTGCTATGAAAATTATTGACTGTAATAACTACATCAAATCAGCCTCTGCATTTTTCAGCGGTGGCTGTGCCGTGAATATCTTGTCAGATAAATATAACCCTTTGGGTAGGTGTTAATCATTTTGTTTTTGTTGTTAATTATCTTGATTAGAACAGTTTGTCTTGCAGAATACTTGGTTTGTTAACACTAATGTGTACATTAATATTTCTGAATTTGTCTAAGAAGTCTGTTGTATTGAGGTTAGGAGGTTACTTCAATATCCTTTAGGGTAATCCATGTTTGTTTCTGTTTCTTCAAGTTTCATCTGGTCCCTTTGATCTTTCTCTCCTAACTCTTAGTTCATAAAAAAAATTGTTTATATAGAACTGTATAATATCATGGCTATTTTATCATGTTCAAAATCCCTGTTTAGGTGTAATGCCCATTGCTTTTAATTTGTAAATAGTGAATTATCATAACTATTTTTTACGTATTTTGTCGAGATATTTTAATATCACTTTATTGAATTACTTTGGTTTTGAATAAGTTGTCTTTTAGATCCTTATTAATTAGATATCATAAATATAACTTGTATTCTAATGCAGTGTTTCAAGTACATTGTCGTAAATCACAAGTGTTTTGTTGATTATTGAATAGACTCATTTTATTCTTTTTCTGTAGGTGACAACAGTCAAGAATTATGTAGCGCATGTGGAAGTGATCTTCCAGGACAGCATTGCACGAGTCAAGATATTTATGCTGGACACGAGGGAGCTTTCAAGTGCTTGCTTGATAAAGGCCAGATAGCCTTTATGAAACACAACACCATATTACAAGCATTGGGGAATGGTACGGCAGGAGGAAAGGTCGACTATAAAGTGGTGTAAGTTGATTCTCAAATTTTCAACGATACAGTCCTATGTTAGTGTCACCTAATTGAGATTTTATTTAATGGTTGTAAAAGTAGTTATAGTCTAGACATGGAAATTCCATGAGAAATCCTGAATGTATCGTGTTATTCCTTAAACAGCTAGATTCATTCCTTTATGTATGCAAATTATGAACATTTTAGCCATTTATTTAGTCCAAATTGTAAAAAGCCACACCATTTAGTCCTATAAATGGGAAAAGTACAGGAACTTAATAACCAAAGCAATGAGTTATTTTTTACGTATTGTATTTTAGTGTTGAGGAAAATAACTGGTATTGTAAATCAATGTTAATTGTTGGCAAGAATTTTCCATATCCTTTTGCAGTGCTGAGGATTTTGAACTCCTGTGTGAGGATGGAACTAGACGTCCTATTACCGAGTATGAGTTTTGTAATTGGGGTACTGTTCCTTCTAATGCCATCGTTACAACCTCAGCCAAGAGTCTTGAGCAGCGCCGCATGTTGCAAGATTTTGTAAAGGTAATGTTTGTCATTTTAATTTTTGAAAAAATCTTTGCTTTTGTAGCTTATCTATTGCTTGATTGTTTCTTCCTTTAAAGACTTCTATTTATACTATAAAGTTAGTTGAAGGTGGCTTACTTCTTTATTTTTTATATTGTTTTCATGACGTTTTTATGATATAGTAATGCTCTTAATACATTTTGCAGAAAGCTGTATCATTGTATGGAAAGAAATCTGCTGAAGACCCAGATAAATTCTATCTTTTTGAGTCGGCTCCCAAGTATGGTTCGTCTCATGATCTTCTGTTGTCGGTAAGAATTTTAATGTGTGACTCTTTCAAGTTCTCAAAGTGAATTTCTTGACTTATTTCTCATAGATAGGAGAAAATTAAGTAAAAATGGTGGTTGTGATCAGTTTAAAAGTTTATTAGTAATAGTTGTAATGTTAACTTTCAAATGCTTGTAATATGACAAATTCGGAGATAATTTGCATTTTTCCTAACGATAGCCAATGCAAAAAGTAAACCAGGATTCTTTAAAGTCGTCGTCGTCGCCCACTCGTGTCCGAGTATTGGGTTCTGTCGTTAGCCATCAGCCTCCTATCTATGGGGTGGGTGCTTATGCCTGATGTGGCTGTTAAGTCCTAGTCTGTGGTGGAAGAGTCGCGGACAGTGTTCACAGGGAGGGTAGGTGGTGGGCGGGGCTGTTCTAATCGCTCTCTCCTTCTTCTCCTCCTAGCCTCCTCATTTTGTCTCCTCCTCTCCTCAAAGTCCACGGTGCCATGGTGTACTGTACTTCTCCAGGTTTTCCTGTCCCTGGCTGTTTCTTCCCATGAAGAATATTTAACAAAATATTTAGCAAAAATCTACTTGGTATGCCAATGAGCAGCTGCTAAAACTTTCCAAAGATAGGTTCTACCTAATTCAAGGGTAGTAGCTGCACAATGAATAATTTTTACCTTCATTCTCAAGCCTTTTATTAGATTAGGATCTGCAGTAATCCTTTATGAGCTACTGTGACCAAACTACAAACTATGAAGGCTAATGCATTTTGGTCATAAGGCAATTAAGGACTAGAACCCACAAAACATATTGGGGACAGTGCTTCTAATACCTGAATTTTTGTCCAAACACTGAGCTGTACTGTAATCACTCCAGTTATAGAAAACCATTTAATTTTTTTTTATATGAATTTTTAGATATTCACAGAAAAGTTTATGATAATTATGGTTTGAATTTGCTTGTTTGGTTATACGTATATTCTTGAGAAATAGAGTTGCTCTTGTAAACTTGTCAATAAAGGCTTAATTAAATTCTCAAATGTTGAGGTTACAAAAATCAAACGATATGGAAGACCGGAAAGTCACACTTTAAATGTAGAAATGAGTTTTTTTGGTTTCTTCCGCAGGATGATGCTGAGATGTTGGTGGACCTGGCTGTAAGTCAGCAGAACTTCCAGAGGTATCTAGCAGGAAATATTATGAGTTACATCCAGACAATTAGATCTTGCCCCGTAGCAAAGATGACATTGTGCGTCACCTCTATTCCAGAGTACACCAAGTGTTTGGATTTGAGGGTTTGTGGAATCTTTTAGTTCTGAATTAATCCTCTATGGCAGTTGCAGCATTTATCCTTTATGCTTCTTGCTAGAATTTTTCATTCAAGTTCCCATGCATTTAGTTGCCGTTATCCTTTGATTTACCTTAGATTTTTAAATGTGAGATTATATAACAGAATCGCTGTTTTTAGTGTTTTATATATCCTGGAATGCTGTTTGTATATTGATTCAATATTATTAGAGAATTTTGTGCATGTAACTTGCTGATTTTAAGAGCAACTCGCTCTATCTAAGATATTTTGTCATTGATGATTGAAAGAATACAGCAGTTAATAAGTTACTTGTTTGTTAATTTGTTTGGAATGTCAATTAATTTTCTAATATAACCTATTTTATATCCTGAAGTAATATGTCCATTTGAATTTTGTTGTAAATTTCAGTACATTTGTATGTTTGGCTGGACAGATTACAACTTTCGTGGCCCTTTGCTCTTTTATTTTATGAGTTAGAACATGCTTGAAACCTTAAATCCACAGCTTGTTGTGTGATATAATCCAATGCATGGAATCAAAACTGATGGAATTTGTTTACTAGATAACTAAATGTTTTGCAGACTGCATTGAATGCACAATTACTCAAACCTGAGATGGAGTGCCTTAGAGGAGACTCAAACTTCGATTGCATGGCAGCAATCAAGAGACGGTAAGATTTCCTGAAAATGTGTTAGGTGAATACTTGTAGAAGTAACTTTAATAATTTTGATGTCATTAGAAATTAATTATTGGGTAGTAGTAAGAGCAGTAAGTGTTAAGGGGATATATTGAAGTCATATTTTATACATGTTTAAAGTTTAAAGGATTTACTTTTGGTTATATGATGGCCACTTTCCAATCATCTAGAAATAAATGTAGTAGGTTAAATATGATTTAATTTGATTCCTATTTGTAGGTCATATTATGTCCCTCTATCCTCCCAAATTCAAGTGGTTTTGTGTTAATTTAGAGGATTATATTTACGTCATTAGTTTAAGATTTGCATGTAAGGTGGTTTGATGAACCATAGAGCATGGGTTTGATTCCACAAAAATCGCAGTGTTCTTGCGCTGTATGGCTTCTGAAAGGTAGGAAATAAGGAATGGAGAGAAAAAAATGTCAAAGTTTTTTTTTTTTTTAAATAGAGAAGCTCATCCTTGAGATTTTATCCTTTGTTTTTTGTAGTTCATATACAAAATTACAATAAAAAGACATGCTGCCATTTTTAGTCCACTGTAGGACAAAGGCCACAGACATGTCTTTATTTATGTCTGGGGTTTGGCCAGTTTTCATCACCACGCTGGCCAGTGCGGATTGGGGTTGGTGGGAGACTTTGGTTTGATCACACAGCAAACAACAATAGTATGGGTGCCCCTGACTAGTACAGCTTTGCTGATCATGGCTATACACAAACCCTTTCACCACATTAAGGTATTTCCACTGAGAAGTTAAAGTTTACATCAAACAAAAATTTTAGAATTATAAAAAACAAGAATGCTGACATATGAATTTTTTTTTGCAGTGACGCTGATATAGCACTTTTTGAAGCTGGCGATATATACAGTGCTGGGTTGAATTATGAACTTGTCCCTATCATGGCTGAACAGTATAACCTAGACACTCTTGAATATTACGTTGTTGCTGTTACTAAGGAGGATGACCCTGACACAGATGTCCTTTACCTCAAAGGTTAGTTTTGGTGTTAAGGATTAGTAATTGGGATATAAAGATTGTTTCTATAAAATTAACCAAATATCAGATATTGTTTATTATAACAATATTTGCTATTGAAGAATACTCCATATACTTTTAGGAATATGAATAAGAAGAGCATGCATCAACGTTTTCCTGTTAAATGATAATATTAACTTGCTTTATATTAAGTACTTTAATAAGACTGTTGAATTGCATTGCAAAAGGTGGATAACTTATGGTCTACTAGCCATGGTGAAATCATAAGACGCAACTATTTTACATTGGTTATTTCACTAGAAAGTTACTTAAAATGATGAAATGAATATAATGATAGTAAAGTGAAGTGGTAAGTCAAGAGATACGTTTCCGAATGTTTTGGTACTTTGATCCTTTACATTTTAGTAATTTTAACAGTAGACCCTATCGTATCAAGTTAAATGAGAATGCCATGCCTTCCAGTACAGTGTCAGCAACTTAGCACTGTTCCGCAATTTTGTCTAATATACACAATGATAAGAGTTTAAAATTCTGCCGACGGTATAGGTCTTAATTCTCTCAGAAGCTGAATAATAATGAGGATGATAATCCTGCAGCTCCTATCCATTTTAGATCTCAATCTACTTTAGATGATGAAGTTTATTAGGAGAAAGATTCCTCTTAAGAATGTCTTCTCAATACTTGATTGAAAAAATTTTCATGAAAGTACCTGGAAAAATTAAATTTGATTATTACCAAAGCTTCTTATTTTCTTGGCTCTAAACATGTTTTATTTGTGCCATTTAAGGTTCCAGCGCTATTTTTTTAGTTTTGATGTAAATTTGACAGAATTATACATAAGATTATTGAAAAACCAATATCTTTGTAGTCTCATATATTGTAGCCTTATTTACATCACGTGTCAGCTTTTGTGATTTCCACACTTTCTAAGTTAAATGTCTTTAAAATTGATCAATCATATACAATTTCTCAGAAATACATTCATTAGTTTCAGTCTGTATAGTTAAGTGAAATAGGAGGAATTAGTTGAATTCAGGTTATACTATGTGGCAAACCGGAGAATGATTCAAGGAGAGTTTTGGGAAAAATTAATGTTACTGACTCTAGTTTACAGGTTACTTTAACAAAGACCAAGGAATTTTTTGCAGGTCATCCAGATTTCAATTTCCTTCTTGATTTATTTTTACTGCTTTTTATCACAATATTTCTGACTGTATTAAAGAGGCTGCAGTTATTTCTATTTGTTAATTCTATAGAACTTTTCTCAACTTTATACTTATGACTTCTCTCTCTCTCTCTAAGCTGTTTAAATGATAATCCCTTCCCCAAAATAAAAAAATTCGTTTCCTCTTCTTGCAAAATACCTCTTCGTTGGGAATAATTTTAATCATCTTGAAGTTGGTGGCAACTATGTAGTCAATGCTGTGTTGTGGTTCCCCTTTCCTTCGGTTCTCAAATTCTAACTTGATCATTTGTAGTTAGTAGGTTGGACAAGGCACCAACCATCCGTTGAGATACTACCACCAGAAATTTTTTGAGTCCTTTGACTGGCCAAATAGTACTACATTGGATCCTTCTCTGGTTACGGCTGATTTTTCCTTTGCCTACTCGCGCCGAATAGTCTGGCCTATTGTTTAAATATTTTCTTCTTTCTTCATACACCTGACAACACTTATCCTCTTTCCTTATATACCTTACAACACCTGACAACACTTGTCCTCTTTCCTTATATACCTTACAACACTTGAATATCCATAAAATTCTTCTTCATTCAAGAGGTTAACTACTGCACTTTAATTGTTCAATGGCTGCTTTCCTCTTGGTAAGGGTAGAAGAGATTCTTTAGCTATGGTAAGCAGCTCTTCTAGGAAAAGGACGCTCCAAAATCAAACGAATGTTCTCTAGTCTTGGGTTCTTACCTCCATACTCCACCCACCTCCCTTCCCACCCTGCTCTCGGCCTTCAGCCATTTACAACGTAAAAATCTCCTTCCCCCTCTCTCTCTCTCAAAAGAGTTTGTTTACTTTTAGTGCCATAGTCCTGTACCATGGTCTACCACTGTATTGGGGTTAGAGTTCTCTTGCTTGATGGTGCTCTCCGGCACACTTCCTATTCTATATGCTAATTTATTTCCTTTCCTCACAGTGCTGATTTTTTCATATTGGAGCCCTTGTAGGGCTTACAGTGTATCATCCTGCTTTTCTAACTAGGATTGTAGCTCAGCAAGTAATAATAATCATAAAAATCAGTCTCTTGACATCACTGATCTGTAGGGAGGAGGGGTTACATGTATTTGAACATCAGGTAAGTATAGAAATAATAAATTTATATTTTGGGGTATGTGGCAACGCTTATAACTTCAAGAGAGAGACGCAATGTGAACATCAGGCGAGTATAGAAATAGTGTAATAGATTTTATCATTATAATTCAATTTTTCTTATAGAGAAAAAAAATTGACCTTTTTCTCATTAGGACCATCTTGGATGCTCGGAAGTATTTCCCGATTTATTATTTGGTATGGGTTCCCCCGTTTGGATTCTGACATGACAGCTAAGGTTATTGAGCAAATCTCTAATAAAACAAATTTTTGATGCCATGAGATTGTTTTACATCGTCTGACTCTTCCTTTACCATCTTATTACTCTTCTGCTGATACATCTCAGCTTTTTAGAACAAGTGATTTGGCTGGTTCTTCTCATTCCTTTCATTCTTCAAGGAGAACTCTTTATTCAAGGTAATCATCAGCTCTAGCAGAAGGTCCTTTGTCATTATCAAGATCTTTCAATTCTAATGAGAGAGATATTTGCTCAGGTAATAAGGATGTCTCATTAAAGGCCAAGGGTTTGTATCCGTGTAAGAACAGATCGCAAATTTTTAAAAGTAATTTGTATTTTTTGTAACAATACAAACCTGAGTCATTCAAGTTACACTTTCTACCTTAACACATCCCTGCAAGCCCTAGGTGAAGGTCTAAAGTTGCTCACCGGTGTAATGGGGGCCGGGTTTGCATCGGGATTCCCCACTACCTGCCAGTAACTACTAACTCCTAGTTATAATGTTCAACTGCGGACTTTCCTTTTTCGTTGAGGTCATACACTTATTAAAGAACACTGCAGAGTTGTATAGTTAGGAAAAGTACATGAAATTATTTTGAAATTTATTGCGCTGCGGTTCCATATCCCATGGCATAGGTAATGGATCAGTGCTCCAGGAGTGGTATGGGCAAAATCTCAATACTTTTCTTCCTGTAGACATGATTAATTTGGTCATCAACAAATATAGTGTGCCTTGGAATGCCAAAATGACTTGCAGTTCTGATTTGGGTTCAAAGGCATGGGTTTATCAATCTGCTGTCTCCTTTGCTAACAGCAGTGCCAAAATGTTAATACTCAGACATCATAATCTCAACAACCAAAATCTCATGTCTTTCATCCTAGCTTCCAGGGAGCTTAAGCTAACCTTATGGTAAGATTCCACTGTATCCCAGAGCAAATGAATATTTAAGGCCCTCTAGATTGTTGATACTGGTTTTTAAACAAATTTTGAAGAATAATTTATATATCAATGGCATACTTGGTATTATTGGCACAGAAATAGAGGGATCTGTCATAATAACAATGTCAAGTTGAGGTTTTGTGTGTGAAATGGTTATTAAGTGTATAAATCATTGCTTCATTCAGTTTTTAAACATATAAAACCAATTGTTAAAAATAGTATAATTGGAATCTTGATGTTTTGAGTTTTAGGAAGTCATATGTATAGATCTATTAAAAAAATTGACAAAGAAATTAGTGGTTAAAACTATATCTTTTTTTTCTCTGGCTACAGCTACATTTATGTGACTTCAGGCTATATCTAAGAATGTAGAATTTAGTCATGGTGAAGCTGTTTATGCTAAATTTTAAAACAAGAAATTATTTTAAAGCTAAAGAATTGCACAACCATTGTAAGGTTCCATCTTTATGAGAGCTAGTGGTTAAATCTTTGGAAGTTATACAGTGCTTATATCAGTGAGGCGCAAGCTTTGGATGTTCAACAAAAGAAAAAAAATCTTTGCATCCGACACATTGGGGATTGCATGTGAAGGAGTCTCGACATTGATGAAACTGATTTTCGATACTAAGATGATTCTAGGCTAAGCTACCAAGTGCTTGCTAGCTTCTAAATCAGTACTTATGATTCCAAGATATGTAAAATATACTAGATTTTATATTTAAAATCCTACTTACCTTTTTTCTCTATTGTTTGTTTCCTAATTTTGAGTAAGATTTGTATACATTATTTGCTTATATTACAAAACTTTATATTCATCTGCTAGGAAAATTTCATTTGTATTAGTATCAATTGAATTAGGGGTATAACCTGGAATGCACTGTGCATTTGGCCCATTTTTAGGCAATACCAAAGGTTCTTTGCAGCATCCAATTTGCCTCAGCTACATTGCTTTTGATCTTTTCCTTTTAATCCTTTTTGTTTCAAGGACCTCTCCAACCCCAGCACTAGGCCCTATGGGTCAAATTCAATAGATTTCAATTCATGTACAGTATCTTCTTCGGATATCTTCTTCTTTGTCTGCATCTTTTCCCATTTCTATGTCGGGTCGATGTTTCCCTCTTTCGACCTTCACGGTTACTGTACATGAATTGAAATCTATAGTATTTGACCCATAGGGCAGTATCTTCTACGAATATAACTTTCTTAAATTTCTATTTTAAAAAAAAATAGAATTTTGGTGTGTTCTATGAGGTAAGAAATGCAGAAATCAGTGCTGACTAAGGAAATAAAATGTGTAATTATTGATTTTTTTCAGATAAAATGACCTGCCATCCAGGAGTTATGCATGGTGGCGGCTGGGTTGTGCCCATGGCATATCTCCTGAACAACAATCTTATCAGACAGTATGGATGTAATTCTGTGAGAGCTGCCTCAGAATACTTCCAGAAATCATGTGCCCCAGGTTCACTGAATACGTACTATCGTCACGACACAAAACGTTTGAATCTTTGCCACTTGTGTAGGGGAACTGGTGCTGGTTTTTGTGCTAGAGACCACAGCGAGCCTTTTTATGGTTTTACCGGTAAGATTTTGTCATTTTAATCAATGCTGTATAGCATGATTTTCAATTATTGTTGAATGTCTTTATTTGTTGTTTTTTCAATCAATTCCTATTGTTTTCCTTTTGAGTGAAGTGGATGAGAAAATTGTTAAATCTTCAAAGGGCTAATCAAGGTTTATGGGTACCAAAAGAGAAGACAAATCGAAAGTCCACCCTCTTAAATGGTCGTGTCATAGGAAAATGCTGAAGATTGTAATATATATTTCAAGTAAGAGAGTTTCATTTCATGATTCGTATAAGATGAGCAAATTTTTGAGGAGAGGGAGATGATTCAGAACAGACCTCATTGGTGTTTAGGCATTTGGTTTCAATAATGACATTAATTCTGAAGATAATATTTAACCCTTTTACCCCCAAAGGACGTACTGGTACGTTTCACAAAAGCCATCCCTTTACCCCCATGGACGTACCGGTACGTCCTTGCAAAAAAATGCTATAAAAATTAGTTTTTCATATTTTTTGATAATTTTTTGAGAAAATTCAGGCATTTTCCAAGAGAATGAGACCAACCTGACTTCTCTATGACAAAAATTAAGGCTGTTAGAGCAATTTAAATAAAATATACTGCAAAATGTCCTTGGAAAAAAATAACCCCCTGGGGGTTAAGGGTGGGAAATTTCCAAATACCCCGGGGGTAAAAGGGTTAAGAGAGCTTAGGAAAAAGAAAAGTAGCTACAGCTTAGGTAAAGGGCAAAAAGATGGATGGACTATGAATAATAATATATGCAATGGGAGACAGGTATATCTACAGTTAATAATTTAATTGAAAACTAGTAATACCTTAGACATGTCTTATAGCTTTAACAATTTACTGGTGGGGGGGGGGGGTCACTTGATAAAGTGGTAAATCTGGAAATGACAGGAAGGTGACTGATGAGAAGGCCAAGGTGATTATGAAAAGAGCATATAGGTGTGGACCTGTGGCAGATGGGAGTTCAGTGAGGAGGTTACAAGTAAGAGTATATAGAAAGGTCAGTAAATGTCTAACTGTGTCAAGGGAAATACAGATGAAAACTTTAACATTGAAGTTACTTTGCTATATCTTGTGTAATAATGTAAATGATTTATAAGGATTAAAATTACTTAAGAAAACTAAGACTGAAGTAATTAAAAGATGAAAAAGAAAGTGTGGAGAATTTTGAAACCTTTCATTGTAGATAATCATTGATGTGATTGTATATCTCAATGAAGACTTTTTTTTCAATATTAAACGTACCCGATGATCATATAGCTGTCAGCTCTGCTGCCCGACAGAAAAACCTACGGGCGGAATACGCCAGCGATCGCTATACAGGTGGGGGTGTACATCAACAGCGCCATCTGTCAAGTAGGTACTCAAGTACTCGATGTCAACACAGAACCAATTTTCTCTCTGTCGTGCCACTGGCAAGACCTACTAAATACGCTGTTACTAACTGGATTTGTTTTCACAACTATTTGGTGAAGTACACTATTCCAGTTTTGAGCTTTCGCTATGCAGGGGTTTTATCTTCATTTCAAAACTTGAACTCGTTTTGGATAGATTTAATTATGGTGACAAAGAGAGTATGGACTCTCTTTCACTTTTAAATGGCCGACCCTTCCCTTAGACGGAAGTGTGTTTAGGTTTTTAGTAATTTTGCTTAACACATTATAGATCTATATATTTTATATCTCTCCGCCTTTATTAGGCCTCTTCGATTAACTTTCCATTTATTATAAACATATAAAAATAAATTTTTATGTTTTGTTTATATGCGACCTTTCCTGATAGTAGGCGGTCCTAACTTGGAACCGAAGTTAATCAACGTTGAGCCCGTTATATCGTATTTAACCTTTAAAGAATTTATAACTTTTTAAATTTTAATGTTTTATGAAAGAATTTCTTTGATAGTCTCGTACTGTTTTCCAAGGTGAACTAACGTTTAGTTTTTTAGTCTACGCAGTTGTCGACGTTCAGGACGTTCAACATGCGCTCTATCGTTACGATAGAGAGAGAGTGTTTCACGGTTTCACTTTGCAGTAAGAGTAAACCGATTCTGGCGTTTCGTTCATTCTTTCTTAGCTTAAATGGTTTAAATTCTAAATTAAAGGAACTTTTATTTGGAAAACCTTTCAGTTTTTTCCTTTAGCAAATAACATGTTTTGACGATATATAGTTGGGCTCTTCTCTCAGGTGCGAAATCAAGAGAGAAAGAGAGAGAGAGATAGAGACGGAGGGAGAGAGAGGAGAAAAAACGTTTCGTTCAAGCGGGTAACGTTGTTCTCGTTTTACTCTCCTCCCTAGTCGCTGTACGGGGAAGAAGGTAAAACGTTTCTAGGGTTTTATTCTTGTTCCCAGGCTATGTGCGGTGAGAGATTGTAAACGTAGTTTATTTGAACTAGTGTTTAGTCTCTTTCCCAGCCACTGAATTCTTTATCTTTATATATGTTTTCTGTTGCATTATACGACTGTTTTCGCAATTACTACCTTTTAATGAAGGGTAGGATTGCGTGTTTCAGGTAGAAATCAGTAAAAGTTTCGATTTCAGTGAAATAAGTGCAAAACAGAAAATCGAAGTGATAAAGTGATATGCGCAAAGTGTTACAGTGTTGCGTCCGAGGGTTTGTCTGTTCGTGCCTGTCGTTCACCTAGTCCGGGACCTCTTGCAAGCTCCCAAGCCCAGGGGAGAAGTAATGTCGAACGACTTATGGGTTCGTCAGGCCTTGATCAACGAACAGACGTTTTTCCCTCCGTGGTTTCGGGCGTATCTACCCAAGATCGCCCCACCCACACAAAGACGAGAAAGCCCATTTACTTCTCGTCTGCGGAAGAGGTTTCTCGTAAGAAACCTTGGACCAAGGTCTCGCAGCTTATTAAGTGCAAGTCGGTCCCTTCCGCGCAAGTCCAACGGCCCAGGTGTAGCCACTGGGTCAGTTCGGACTCGCTGCAGTCTTCCGATGACTGCACACCTCCTAAGAGAGGCAAAGTGGTACCGCAACAGGCAGTAACTCCGTCTGTTGCCGCACCCGCTGTTGTAGACCCTAAGTCACAACAGGCAGTAGCTCCGTCTATTGCCGTACCCGCTGTTGTAGACCCTAAGTGGTCTTTGCTGCAGTCTATGCAGACTCAGTTAGCTGCTGTTATGCAGGAGTTTCGTGCGGAGAAGGTTGACGCTGCACCCGTTAGCCTACAACCTACCACGGTTGTGCGCCCAGCAGACGCTGTGGCTGCCTGCTCCCACACTCCAGCTGTGAGAGCTCCTCCACCCATGCGCAGTCGACCCTGCCAGACGCATGCTGACGTTCACAGACGCACGGAACCCTCCGTTGACGTGCGTGTGCTACCACAACAACAGGAGGGTGGAGTTAAGCTGCCGTGTTTTGACACGGTGCGTCAGCCTCCGCAACCCACTGTGGTTACCGCCACTCGCCCGCAGCAGACTAGTCAGTCAGGAGTTGAGGCTTCCCCACACAGCTTTGGTTGTTGCCAGCTCACAGACTGTCAAGCAGTTACATGACGTTGCCTTCTGGTCTGCTACTTATGTACCAGTGCTGTATGTCCTCACGCACCTGTTGTGGTTGACAGTTCAGTTTTTTGACAGTTCACAGACTGTCAAGCAGTTACATAACGTTGCCTTCTGGTCTGCTGCTAATGCACCAGTGTTGTATGTCCTCACGCACCTGTTGTGGTTGACAGTTCAGTTTTTGACAGTTCACAGACTGTCAAGCAGTTACATAACGTTGCCTTCTGGTCTGCTGCTAATGCACCAGTGAGACCCTCACTGAGATAACCTAGCTTTTCTCGGACAAGGTTCCTGTAGATGAGAAAGTGCTGTTCTCCCTCCTACTGATATTCCTTTGAGGACTCTGTCATTTGGAGAGGAGCCTTAAGCTGCTTAGCCTCCTATGGACTTTAATTAAATCATGATGATTTTTTAAGGATCTTCGTCCGGATCTTGCAACTGCTGCTCCTCGTTCGCCTCACGTCAGAACTTACACTAGGCCTAGCTACTTCGAAGCCGTTGTTGTTAAGCTAGTGCTCTCTCGCTCTCCTAGAGAGCGTTACGTCGGCTAGGCGACTGGTTTTTGCACCAGGAGGAGTTTTAGGGATACAGCCTTTTGATTTCCCTTCTTTTTATCTGGCTTATAGAGCGAGAGTCTGATAGGACACGAGAGAAGTTCTCAGCTTGGGAGTTCATGCCTCTGCCCAGGTAGACTTCTCAATTCTGGTAGACTCGGCCAGGCGCATAGCCAGGAGACGCTCCAGTTGTTTACAGGTCAACTTCTCAACTTTTGTCGAGCCTTTGAAGTTTTGCTGTACTATTATGTCACACATAACAAGGCTTCCAGGGATGGTAAATGGTTTCGCTTCAGTCGCTAACCCCGTCTGTTGCCACACCTGCTCCCGTAGGCCCTAAATAGGCTTTGCTGCAAGACATGCAGTCCAAGCTTGTGTCCTTGATAGAGGACTTAATACGGAGAAGAACCTTCTGGCCAACAACCTTCCTACCGGTTGGTTGTGCGCCCTGTTGACGCTGAGGTATCCTACTCACGTCTGCCAGTTGAGGTGGTTCCTCCACCGATGCGACCCAGTGTGGGTTGCCAGTCGCACGTTGACGTTAAGCGACGCTCGGAGGTGGTTGTTGACGTTCAGTGTGTCACTAGGAAGACGTTCAACAACCAGCAGAGGTGACTTGTTGTGACGCAGTGCGTCAACCTCAGCAACCCGGTAGGGTGTTGACTGCACAACCCAGACAGTCTTGACAGTTTCGGGTTGACGCTGTACTTCCTCGCGTCCCCATGGTTGTTGACAGTTCACAGACTGTGCAGCAGTACCATGATATTGCGTCCGGCTCCGTCACGCATCCACCAGTGCGACCGGATTCAGCGAGTCAGACGTTGCCCACTCCGTTGCCGTTTCCTCATCAGTTTCGGATGAGGAACCCTCTGATGAGGACGTTGCTGAACAAGACGATCAACCCCCAGCCCTGCTATCCATCCAGAAGATGCTGAAGAAGGAACGCTGCCCTGTCAGGCTGTGGATGAGTCTGGTAAGGACACTGTCATCCGTGGTTCAATTTGTGTCACTAGGAAGACTACACCTCCATCCTCTTCTATACCATCTAGCTTTTCACTGGAAAAAGGACAAGACGCTAGAAGCGGTCTTGATCCCGGTTTCCGGAATGATAAAGTCTGGTCTGACTTGGTGAAAGGACTATATCAACCTTAGAAAGGGTCTTCCCCTGACTGTTCAGACTCCCAACCACGTTCTCTTCTCGGACGCATCGGACGTAGGCTGGGGTGCGACATTAGACGGTAGGGAATGCTCGGGATTATGGAACTCGAGTCAAAGGACAATGCATTTCAACTGCAAGAAGCTACTGGCAGTACGTCTGACCTGGAAAAGCTTCAGGTCTCTCCTTCAAGGCAAAGTGGTGGAGGTGAACTCGGACAACACACGGCTTTGATGTACATTTCCAAGCAAGGAGGGACCTACTCTCTGACATGGTACGAGATCGCAAGGGACCTCCTCACCTAGTCAAAAGGTCTAGACTTTTCACTAGTAACGAGGTTCATCCAAGGCAACTTGAATGTCATAGCAGATTGTCTCAATCGGAAGGGACAAATAATTCCAACAGAATGGACCCTCCACAAGGATGTATGCAAGAGACTTTGGGCCACCTGGGGCCAGCCAACCATAGATCTCTTCGCAACCTCGATGACCAAGAGGCTCCCAATAGTTTGCTCAGCAGTAGTTCATATAGATGCCTTTCTACTAGATTGGTCACATCTAGATCTATATGCATTCCCTCCGTTCAAGATTGTCAACAAGGTACTGCAGAAGTTTGCCTCTCACGAAGGGACAAGGTTGACGCTAGTTGCTTCCCTCTGGCCCGCGAGAGAATGACTCACCGAGGTACTTCGATGGCTAGTAGACGTTCCCAGAACACTTCCCCTAAGGGTGGACCTTCTACGTCAGCCACGCGTAAAGAAGGTACACCAAGGCCTCCACGCTCTTCGTCTGACTGCCTTCAGACTATCGAAAGACTCTCGAGAGCTAGAGGCTTTTCGAAGGAGGCAACTAGAGCGTTTGCTAGAGCAAGGAGAACAGCCACCCTTAGAATCTACCAATCGAAGTGGGAAATCTTCCGAAACTGGTGCAAGTCAGTATCCGTATCCTCGACCAGTACCTCTGTAACTCAAATAGCTGACTTTCTCTTATATCTGAGGAAAGAACGATCTCTTTCAGCTCCCACTATCAAGGGTTACAGAAGCATGTTGGCATCAGTCTTCCATCACAGAGGCTTAGATCTTTCCAACAATAAAGATCTACAGGACCTCCTTAAGTCTTTTGAGACCACGAAGGAGCGTCGTTTGGTTACACCTGGTTGGAATTTAGACGTGGTACTAAGATTCCTTATGTCAGACAGGTTCGAACCGCTTCAATCAGCCTCCCTGATAGATCTCACCTTTAAGACTCTTTTTCTGATATGCTTAACCACAGCTAAAAGAGTCAGTGAGATTCATGCCTTCAGCAAGAACATCGGATTCTCATCCGAAACGGCTACATGTTCTACAACTTGGTTTTCTAGCCAAACACGAGCTGCCTTCTCGGCCTTGACCAATATCGTTCGATATTCCAAACTTATTGTATGGTTGGAAATGAACTAGAAAGAGTATTATGTCCTGTAAGAGCTCTTAAGTTCTATTTAAAAACCTTTACGAGGCCCGTCTGAAGCTTTATGGTGTTCAGTTAAGAATCCATCTTTGCCTATGTCAGAGAATGCTTTATCCTATTTTATCAGACTGTTAATACGAGAAGCTCATTCCCATCTGAATGAGGAAGACCAAGCTTTGCTGAAGGTAAGGACACAGGAAGTTAGAGCTGTCGCAACTTCCGTGGCCTTTAAACAAAATAGATCTCTGCAAAGTATATTCGACGCAACCTATTGGAAAAGCAAATCAGTGTTCGCGTCTTTTATCTTAAGAATGTCCAGTCTCTTTACGAGAACTGCTACACTCTGGGACCATTCGTAGCAACGAGTGCAGTAGTGGTGAGGGCTCGACCACTACAATTCCCTAATTCCATAACCTTTTTTAATCTTTCTCTTGAAATGTTTTATTATTGTTTTTGGGTTGTCCGGAAGGCTAAGAAGCCTTTCGCATCCTACTTGATTTGGCGGGTGGTCAAAGTCATTTCTTGAGAAGCGCCTAGATTAGAGGTTTTGATGAGGACCTTTAGTATGGGTTGCAACCCTTCATACTTCAGCTCCTAGGAGTCGCTCAGCATCCTATGAGGATCGCGAGGCTCAGTAAGGAAGACGTACTTAAAAAGGCAGAGTAATTGTTCAAGTCGACTTCCTTACCAGGTACTTATTTATTTTATGTTTGTTATTTTGAATAACTGTTAAAATGAAATACGGAATACTTAGCTCATAATAATGTCAACATGTAATGCTGGTCTCTACCCACCCCCCTGGGTGTGAATCAGCTATATGATCATCGGGTAAGTTTAATATTGAAAAATGTTATTTTCATTAGTAAAATAAATTTTTGAATATACTTACCCGATGATCATAAATTAAAGGACCCACCCGTCCTCCCCAATAGAGACCCAGTGGACTGAGGAGAAAATTGGTTCTGTGTTGACATCGAGTACTTGAGTACCTACTTGACAGATGGCGCTGTTGATGTACACCCCCACCTGTATAGCGATCGCTGGCGTATTCCGCCAGTAGGTTTTTCTGTCGGGCAGCAGAGCTGACAGCTATATGATCATCGGGTAAGTATATTCAAAAATTTATTTTACTAATGAAAATAACATTTTTTTTTTTTTTTCAGGTGCATTTAGATGCCTTGTTGAAGGTGGTGGGAACATTGCTTTCCTTAAGCATACGACGGTAAAAGAAAATGTGGATGGTAGACGCAGAGAATGGTGGGCTCGAAATCAGCTGACTGCAGACTATCAGCTTGTCTGTAGAGATGGTATGTTTCGATGGCTTTTAAACATGCTTAATCATATATAAAAGTATGACTACTGTTTTTGTAACATTTATTTATATTTACTTTTACTACGTAAATAAATTGATCGCATGTAACCATTTATAGATAAATTTTTCTTTTGCATTTATGAAAGAAATTTAAGAGTAAAATGCAGTTTTACATGCAAGATACTGTATATCTGTAGCTTATTTCGATATGCAGGGGTTTTTATCATATCTAAAATAGTTTTATTTTTATGGTAATCATATTTAATGTGTGTTTTGTGTTGTCAATGGTACCAGTAGATTGGGTTTGTGCTTGTATTGTACCACTATATAAGGGTAAGGGAGATGTGCATGAGTGTTGTAATTCAAGAGGTATTAGTTTGTTAAGCGTAGTTGGAAAAGTGTATGGTAGAGTAATGATTAATAGGATCAAGGATAAAACAGAGAATGCGATCTTAGAAGTACAGGGTGGTTTTAGAAGAGGTAGGGGTTATATGAATCAGATTTTTACAGATTTTTGCGAGAAATATTTAGCAAAAGGTAAGGAGGTGTATGTTGCGTTTATGGATCTGGAGAAAGCGTATGATAGAGTTGATAGGGAAGCAATGTGGAATGTGATGAGGTTATATGGAGTTGGTGGAAGGTTGTTGCAAGCAGTGAAAAGTTTCTACAAAGGTAGTAAAGTATGTGTTAGGATAGGAAATGACGTGAGTGATTGGTTTCCGGTGAGAGTGGGGCTGAGACAGGGATGTGTGATGTCGCCGTGGTTGTTTAACTTGTATGTTGATGGAGTGGTGAGAGAGGTGAATGCTCGAGTGCTTGGACGAGGATTAAAACTGGTAGACGAGAATGACCATGAATGGGAGGTAAATCAGTTGTTGTTTGCGGATGATACTGTACTGGTTGCAGACACAGAAGAGAAGCTTGGCCGATTAGTGACAGAATTTGGAAGTGTGTGTGAGAGAAGGAAGTTGAGAGTTAATGTGGGTAAGAGTAAGGTTATGAGATGTACAAGAAGGGAAGTTGGTGCAAGGTTGAATGTCATGTTGAATGGAGAGTTACTTGAGGAGGTGGATCAGTTTAAGTACTGTACTTGGGGTCTATTGTTGCAGCAAATGGTGGAGTGGAAGCAGATGTACGGCAGAGAGTAAATGAAGGTTGCAAAGTGTTGGGGGCAGTTAAGGGAGTAGTAAAAAATAGAGGGTTGGGCATGAATGTAAAGAGAGTTCTATATGAGAAAGTGATTGTACCAACTGTGATGTATGGATCGGAGTTGTGGGGAATGAAAGTGATGGAGAGACAGAAATTGAATGTGTTTGAGATGAAGTGTCTAA
This sequence comes from Palaemon carinicauda, assembly GCF_036898095.1. Lineage (NCBI taxonomy): Eukaryota > Metazoa > Arthropoda > Malacostraca > Decapoda > Palaemonidae > Palaemon > Palaemon carinicauda. Next base: position 306,337,768 of record NC_090725.1, on the reverse strand, counting down.
GGAGTATGGCTGGTGTATCTCGAGTAGATAGGGTTAGGAACGAAGTGGTGAGAGTGAGAACGGGTGTAAGAAATGAGTTAGCAGCTAGAGTGGATATGAATGTGTTGAGGTGGTTTGGCCATGTTGAGAGAATGGAAAATGGCTGTCTGCTAAAGAAGGTGATGAATGCAAGAGTTGATAGGAGAAGTACAAGAGGAAGGCCAAGGTTTGGGTGGATGGATGGAGTGAAGGAAGCTCTGGGTGATAGGAGGATAGATGTGAGAGAGGCAAGAGAGCGTGCTAGAAATAGGAATGAATGGCGAGCGATTGTCACGCAGTTCCGGTAGGCCCTGCTGCTTCCTCCGGTGCCTTAGATGACCGCTTAGGTAGCAGCAGTAGGGGATTCAGCATTATGAAGCTTCATCTGTGGTGGATAATGTGGGAGTGTGGGCTGTGGCACCCTAGTAGTACCAGCTGAACTCGGTTGAGTCCCTTCTTAGGCTGGGAGGAATGTAGAGAGTAGAGGTCCCCTTTTTTGTTTTGTTTCATTTGTTGATGTCGGCTACCCCCCAAAATTGGGGGAAGTGCCTTGGTATATGTATGTATATTTATTAAGATTATGATATAAGCTTGTCGTCTCATATTTATCTGTAACGTTTTATATACTGTAAGTAGCACAAGCAACTAAGTTGACCCAACCTAAGAATATAGTTTCTTTTTTGTTGGTAACTTTTATTTTCATTTCAGCATAAATTAACAGCTTATGAATTTTTCAGGTACAAGGGCTCCAGTAACGGACTATACAGATTGTAACTTGGGTACAGTTAGATCAAATGCCGTCGTTACACGTGGTGGCTCCCTCTACAATGAAACAGAAATTGAAACCTTTATAAACCTCCTTTTGTATGCTCAGCAACACTTTGGTACAGATTCTCAGGATGAATGGAAGTAAGTGAAGGATTCTGTAAGCTATTAAGATTACTTTATATACAGTTTGAGTAAAGTTTAATTTGTAAATTGATACATTTCGTTGGTTTTGGTCGTAGTAACTTTGGTCAACATTTGGATAATAATTTGAAAGAATATTTTAAGTTTTGGTGTAGTAAACATATGCATTAATTGAGACAACCATACTGGGAGGCCACTGTTATGGAATGGTTTGCTTCCATTACTGTTGAACTGAACAGTGGCAAGAGAAGGGGACTGTGTGTTTGGTGGTGGAAGCATTAAAAGCATTCCTCTTATCTCTTGGGATTTTGCTGTTCACAAATAAATTGAAATACGATTGGCAGCACACCTGCTGAACCAATAGGTAATTGGCACCTGTGATCATGTCAGGACAGAGGCAATATTAATATATATTATTTTCAGATATACAGGCAGTCTGTGAGAGGTATGGTTATAGATATTTTGAGGGCAGTGACACAATTCTGAAACTAGCGTAGATCAGGGTTAGAGAACCTGTTCTATCTTGCAGAAAAAAATGTGTGGTAGGGCAGACATGTGATCCCAGGAAGGTAGAACATTATTGATTACCTTATCAAGGGAGAAAGTTCTTCTATCTTGTGGTCACTGAATTTGGAAATCTGTAAGGCACCCACTAATGGATCTGTTTGCAACAAGACACAGTTGCAAGCTGTGAGTTTGCTTACTGCATTGCTTAATTTAACCAGGCAGCTTTGAAGGTACTGTACAGTATATGCACAAATGCATCCATAGAACAAAAGATTTGTAAAACTCTCATCTATTTGAGTTTGTCAGGGAAGTCTCAATTGAATTTTTTGGTCTTCAGGAACCTCAAGATGACCTTATTACCCCTTCTCTGATCTCTTTGATCTATATACTGTCGGCTATTTAGCTGAAACGGAGGACTTGTATGACTCCAATAATAAGATAGTTCTAAAGATATTGTCCTGACGGGTGCTGGGACAGTCAAGTTCATGATGCACCAGGCAGCTAACCAATGAGCCAACTGAGTGCTGAAGAGGCAAAGTCCCGTGACTTCAAAATTCTAAAAGCGTATGGGCCGTGAAGATGGATTAAACCTAAGGAATTCTTCTATTGAGGGCTCTTCACTCTTCCATGTATTGGAAGTTAAAGCAGCCACAGAGAAATGGAGGAAGAATACATAAGACTCTCCTCCATCAAACTGTGTCCTTCAGTGATGTTGAGCGACAACACCACCGTAGTGGCTTACATCAACAAACAAGGAGGCATGGTATCGCTACTACTGTGCTAGTTTAAAGTAGAAACTCTGGAGTGGTTGTAGCTCAACTCGATTACCCTTATTCTAGGCAGAAGGGACATCGTGGTTGACAAGCTGAGGAGGAAAATACAGATGGTTAGGTCCAAATGGTTTTTAATAAACCACTTCCTGAGGGGAACAAAAACAGTTACAGCTAATTCAAACTGTAAAAGAAGAAGGTACTCAGCTTAGGTGACGAAGAGGAAGCCATCATGCAAGAAATAACTCCAAAAGGGCTGAAAAAGGGCGCACCCAGAAAACTACAACGCAGTAGGACGCTGCGATCAAAAGGAATGACTTATCAGCGACGAACGAGGGTACCAAAGGGGAGAGGATATGTAACGGCTCCTCACTTATCCTTCCCCTAGTTGACTAGACTGTGTAAAGTCTGTTGGGGGTGCAGATTTTTATGATTATCTACGGATACGTCCCTGATTATACACGATATCTTCTGATAGTCGTTCCTTGGGTTAAAACCACGTGATACCTGACGGGAATTCTCTTGTAACATCACTCGTAGAAATATTATACAGTAGGAAGATGCCGAAGGGACCTTCCATCAGGACAACATGGCTATCTCACCCTAAAATAGATTGTTCCTTCGTCAAAATCCATTTTATGTCCTCGGATAGCGATGGATATCCTGACTGTGAGGGGTTTTCCGGCGGTGAATCTTTTACGACATCCCAAAATTACAAACTGCCAGTTTATTGCACTCCAGATCCACATACAGCGTTCGAGAATGCATTCCAACACCCATGGGACGGCCATGTACACTATATGCTTTTTGTTATGCCTGATAAGGATCATCCTAAATCGTATTCAAGCGACACCCAACCTTTAGAGGATTTATAGCTCCGAAGTGGTCGCAGATGGAATGGTACCCGAACCTTTTATGTCTGGTGGCAGAAACTCCGACAGAGTTGCCTCCTCTTCCAGACCTGTTATGCCAACCTCCTGACCAGATTTTCCACAGTTCAGAACTTCAGTAGGATCCCTTCAGTTTCATGCGTGTAGGTTATCCAGCATCTTCTCTTGGAGAGAGGCTTTTTGTGAGATACTTCGAAAGAGATGTCTGGATTCCCCTGCAATTCTTCAACTGTAGTTTACCAAGCCAAGTGGGCATTCTTCTGTTGTTGCTGTCTTGGGAGAGGTGTCCCTCCTCACGGAGCCTCTATACCATTGATTGCCGACTTCTTGTTGTACCTCCGTAAAGAGAAACTGCTCTTTAGACTAAAGGGAGTATATATTTCTTCATAGGAAATCATGTTCATACAAAGTTTTGAGCAGGCCTGCCCTCTGGTTGAGGTGAGACCTCCATCCTGGAACGTGGTCAAAGTTTGACATTCCCTGAAAGAGGCACCCTATGGACCATCAAACTTTTGATATCACCCATTCAAGAGGGTGGAGGCATGTAGGATGAAGAAGAAAATATAAAAAAACATGACTTTGACCTGGCTGTGGTAAGTGATTTCATGATCTCTCACCTTCTGCTTCCTTCTTGGGAGGAACGTGGATAAAATGTCAAGAGGCATGATTGGAAGAACATAGATAAAAGCTCACGTCATAGGCATGAGTGGAGGAATGTGGATAAAAGCTCACAATGTCAGAGGCATGAGTGGAGAAATGTTCATAAAAGCTCACAACGTCAGAGGCATTAGTGTCTTCTTAGCTTTTTAAAAGGAATCTCTCTGTGACACAGATACTCCAAGCAGGTGTTTGTAGACCTCAGACTACGTTCACTGTTTACGTACCTGCGCGATGTATCCCACAGGTCCATGGATACCTTGTAGCTGTACATCAGGTTGTATAGCTAACTTGGTTACTCTCATAGGACTATGAACTCCTGACCGGGGGTAGAGGTTACGAGTTAGTCTGGGAAGAAACTAAAGAATGACTGGCCTTCTTTTCCCTTTTCATCTCCCCCCCTTTTTGGGGCACAGTATCCAGAACCTTGCCAAGTAGGCTATTTGGTTAGTAGGTAAGCCCCACTTGGCATGAGTGGAGGAACGTTCATAAAAGCTCACAATGTCAGAGGCATTAGTGGAGGAACGTTCATAAAAGCTCACAATGTCAGAGGCATTGGTGTCTCCTTAGCTTTTAAAAAGGAATCTCTCTGTGACACAGATACTCCAAGCAGGTGTTTGTAGACCTCAGACTAAGTTCACTGTTTACCTACCTGCGTGATGTATCCCACAGGTCCATGGATATCTTGTAGCTGTACATCAGGTGGTATAGCTAACTTGGTTCCTCTCATAGGACTATTAACTCCTGACTGGGGCAGAGGTTACGAGTTAGTCTGGAAAGAAACTAAAGAATGACTGGCCTTCTTTTCCCTTTTCATCCCCCCCCCTTTTTTTTTGGGGGGGGGGGGACAGCATCCAGAACCTTGCCAAGTAGACTATTTGGTTAGCAGGTAAGCCGCACTTGGTGTGTGGCTGTTCTGTACTCTGGTACGTACGGAAGAGTCTTATCCCCTCACTCCTTACGAGGGGGATTCCCACAATCATAGAAGTTATTCAGAGGAATTCAGACCGATCATATGATATGCTACTGTAGGTGTACAACAGATTTTCGGCTCAAAAAAATAACTACAACAACCACCACCACCCTAACGCCAGGGCCGTGGACTTGTTAACGCTATCAAATCATGGGACACGTGGTGGACGTAATTGCAACTCCAGTATCATACATGCACAGATTTTGAGTTCCTGGGATAAGTGTTCCAGCCCGTTGGAACAGGGTCTTCCTCCCACCTAAGGACGAGCTTCCTATGTAAAGAACGATGATTTGTATTGGTGTAGGGACAAATTACACCTTTAAAGTAATATGTAATTTTCCTAACTATACAAACCTAAGGGCTTAACACATACTTGCCCACCAGCACCAGCCCCCTATTAAGTCTCAGCTGTTATCTATTAGGGCCAGGTGTGTTGCCATTTTGGTCTGCAACCATCTGAACACATTTTACGTAAGGGAACAGTAAGGCCTATGTATACTTCATACTGATTGTCTTAAGTGACAATATTGCCCTTGGCATGAAATACAATGTCAGCGCTGCTCATGAATGCCCAAATCATTATTTTCAACAAACTATGGTATGCAGTAATTATTAAAAAATCAAGAAGACGTGATAATTATTAATAATGGAAATGACATAACTGAAAAGTACACTGAAGTAATGTTAGTTTGCTAATGCAAGATTAACGAAGAGAGTGAAAGACCAGCTGTGGTTAGTTGCCTTGAGATGCTACATTGTCTCAATACCAGCTACATTGTCTTGTTACTATACTTGAAATATTTTATTTATATTGTAAAGTTTCTGGAGGAAAGCAATATGAACATCAGGGGAGGTTAATTGTAATAATTAGAGCAACGTAAAATCAAAGAAATCAGTTAACTAGGTCAAAAGAGCTCAAAACAAGATGATTTATATTTTTTGTAATATCTGCAAGGTACACCCAATTGTATCTTGCTATATTGGGTAAATTATAGTCTAGCTCAATTTTCAATCAACATTTCACTCATTTTGTCTTTTTTTTCCCAGCTTCAAGATGTATCATTCCGATGAACCATATGCTGATCTCATATTCCAGGTAAGAAAAATAAATGCTGTGTACATTTCTTTTCGATGGTACTTTGTTTTATAATATGACTTTGTGCAGAGTATAATTTTGTTGTGATACTGCAGTATTTTGTATGAACATGGATATAAAATTGGAGTTGTTCAAGGATTATTGTAAAATAAGACAAGTTAAACTTGTGGTTATAAAGAATAATTTATGCTGACAAAGTAGGGGTTGTATGAATCAGATTTTTACAGTTGGGCAGATAAGCGAGAAATATTTAGCAAAAGGTAAGGTGTATGATGTTGCGTTTATGGATCTGGAGAAAGCGTATGATAGAGTTGATAGGGAAGCGATGTGGAATGTGATGAGGTTATATGGAGGTGGTGGAAGGTTGTTACAAGCAGTGAAAAGTTCCTACAAAGGTAGTAAAGCATGTGTTAATATAAGAAATGACGTGAGCGATTGGTTTCCGGCGAGAGTGGGGCTGAGACAGGGATGTGCGAGGTCGCCGTGGTTGTTTAACTTGTATGTTGATGGAGTGGTGAGAGAGGTGAATGCTCGAGTGCTTGGACGAGGATTGAAACTGGTAGACGAGAATGACCATGAATGGGAGGTAAATCAGTTGTTGTTTGCGGATGATACTGTTTTGGTTGCAGACGTGGAAGAGAAGCTTGGCCGATTAATGACAGAATTTGGAAGGGTGTGTGAGAGAAGGAAGTCGAGAGTTAATGTGGGTACGAGTAAGGTTATGAGATCTACGAGAAGGGAAGGTGGTACGAGGTTGAATGTCATGTTGAATGGAGAGTTACTTGAGGAGGTGGATCAGTTTAAGTACTTGGGGTCTGTTGTTGCAACAAATGGTGGAGTGGAAGCAGATGTACGTCAGAGAGTGAATGAAGGATGCAAAGTGTTGGGGGCAGTTAAGGGAGTGGTAAATAATAGAGGGTTGGGCATGAATGTAAAGAGAGTTCTGTATGAGAAAGTGATTGTACCAACTGTGATGTATGGATCGGAGTTGTGGGGAATGAAAGTGACGGAGAGACAGAAATTGAATGTGTTTGAGATGAAGTGTCTAAGGAGTATGGCTGGTGTATCTCGAGTAGATAGGGTTAGGAACAAAGTAGCGAGGGTGAGAACGGGTGTAAGAAATGAGTTAGCAGCTAGAGTGAATATGAATGTGCTGAGGTGGTTTGGCCATGTTGAGAGAATGGAAAATGGCTGTCTGCTAAAGGTGGTGATGAATGCAAGAGTTGATGGGAGAAGTACAAGAGGAAGGCCAAGGTTTGGGTGGATGGATGGAGTGAAGAAAGCTCTGGGTGATAGGAGGATAGATGTGAGAGGGGCAAGAGAGCGAGCTAGAAATAGGAATGAATGGCGAGCGATTGTGACGTAGTTCCGGTAGGCCCTGCTGCCTCCTCCGGTGGCTTAGATGACCGCGGAGGTAGCAGCAGTAGGGGATTCAGCGTTATGAAGCTTCATCTGTGGTGGTTAACGGAGGAGGGTGGGCTGTGGCACCCTAGCAGTACCAGTCGAACTTGGTTGAGTCCCTTGTCAGGCTGGGAGGAACGTAGAAAGGAGAGGTCCCCTTTTTTTGTTTCGTTTGTTTGATGTTGGCTACCCCCCAAAATTGGGAAAAGTCCCTTGGTATATGTATGTATGTACAGTAGAACAGCATTTGATAGAAAGCAACTATATAATATTGTATTTGCATGAAATTTTAATTAGCAGCCTTTTAACAAGTTTTAATTTTTCAGGATGCAACCCAGCAGTTGGTACCTTTAGAACCTGAAGAACGACATTATCATCCATACCTTGGTAATTAATCATTATTTTGAGAAAGCTATGACAAAACATTTTTTTCATAGTTTTATTTGAAGTGTAATTATATATCAGACATTGTAAACTTAACATAGGTCGACATATTTTGAATAAAAAAATTAATTGATTGACCACTGTTAATTGATACAGGTTTGGAGTTCCTGAATGCCCGTTACGAAGTAGACTGCGCTGCCAAAGGAAGCACTGTGTTCCTGTCGTCTGTTCTAATGGTTTTGACCCTAAGTGTGAACCTTCTATAGGGGGAAAGGTGTGTAGTTTTATGTAAAGTATTCCGATTCATCGTCTTTGAATCTCTGTTCAGTATTTGCTTCAATTCTTTTCATCACATCACTACAAAGCCAATGGCTTTTTAGGTTCATTCCATATGAATAATTGCTTATTGTGAATGGTAGAAATAATAGGGAAGTATCTCAACTTAATTCTTGGAATTATTGTTATAGTATAAATGTATGAATTTTAAAGAATTATTCAGCAAATACTGTATCATTATTTGCAGGTGTTATATATGTATGGGGAAATGAAATGGACAATAATGTTTATATTCTGGAGCAGGTAATTTAATAGTATTTTTTTAAGGAAACCAAGATTGGTTTACAGTATTTACTATTATTCTTAACTTGAAGTTTTCAGAATTGTTATTTTATCTACAAAATATAACCTTAAAAGAGCTATTTGCCTTGGCAACAGGATACCCACTGAGCCACGGTTCACTTAACTTCCGTCCATATGATGTGATAATGTTGTCGAGATAATTAATCCGTCCATATACAGTTTATATGTGATATGATAATGTACTTGAGATTATCAAGCCAAATTTGTTATTGGGAAATAATTTTGGTAACTAGGATAACTGGCAGCTTATTTGATTTTAAATTAGATATGGAAGCTTGAAGTTTCCTAATATGTACAGTGACAAATGTAATATTTTTATATACAGTATATCTTTTAAGTTGAAGAAACTTAGAAATCCTGCAAGTTCAGTGGATGGTATCTACAGGACTATTCCAAATTAGTTTGGAACCCCACAGTTACATTCCAGGTGAGCTACTTTTGTTTTCAAAATAGGAATGAATATGAAAGGAAGGTAAACTTGGACTGCTGAATACAAAGAAATAAAATTAATAGAAGCTAATGGGTGAATGCCTGCAAAGTGTCAATTGATGCTAGATATCTTAGCATTACCTAATGCAGAGTACTGTATTTTTCTTTTTGGAACCTTCTTATGCTTTTTTTATTCTTTATAATTGGAAGTAATTTCAAATTACTTTTAAATTTATGTCTTTTGATGTGTACAATGTGATGTAAATTTGTAGATATTTATACTGAACATAACCACCTCAATAAGATAAATATATTGTACACATTTTAGTGTGTTATACATTAGTGTTATTGTGAACATCCCCTGATGTTCATATTGCTATTCTCCAGAAGCTTGATTTAATTGATAAATGCTGGTGAAACTAAAATTTTCCCATTCTCATTCCTTCACAAAGGAAGGTTTGTTTCCCTTGGCTTTGTTAGCAATTACAGTAGGGTCCCGAATTAAGCGTGTTCAAATTACACGATTCCCCTTTTCCACGATCGCTATTTTTCAAAAATAAATTTTCTGTATCCACGAGGCTGTTCAAAGTTCGCGAGTCAAGCACTACAAAATGTATCAAATCTATAGTCTTTTTAAGTATATTGGTAGCCCTAAATACGGTGATTTATAATAAATGTTACAAAACAATATTAACATTACATTTCATTAACATAATTTCATAATGAATAGCCTATTTAAGGATAAAATTCCACATCAATGAAATCAACTTTTAACTGTGCGAGTCCAGCTGACAAAATGTAAACAGAAATGTGGTTACGTTCTCGGCAATCTTTATCTTTCTCCAACCTTACGATAATTGTAATGGTAGTGTTAATGATGGTATATTAAAGCATTATTTTTGTTTAGTACAGTATATTTAAAAGCCTTATTTTTCCCTCTGGGCGTTCAAGGTTTTCACGAGTAGACTGGGTTCGTTTATCGGCAGTGAATAGCCTAAACTTCGGTAAGGAGTCGTCAATATTTTGTCATATTTTAAACAGTAGGCTATACATTTGATTTGCAAACATTGGTTTTGTAGAGTAGACGGTAAAATAAAATCTAGAGAGAGAGAGAGAGAGAGAGAGAGAGAGAGAGAGAGAGAGAGAGAGAGAGAGAGAGAGAGAGAGAGAGAGAGAGAGATTTGATGGCAGAAATCTCTCTCTCTCTCTCTCTCTCTCTCTCTCTCTCTAGATTTTATTTTACCGTCTACTCTACAAAACCAATGTTTGCAAATCAAATGTATACTGTTTAAAATATGACAAAATATTGACGACTCGTTACCGAAGTTTAGGCTATTCACTGCCGATAAACGATAACAAACCCTTTAATGCAAACTAACTGTATCCTTTGATATTCCTCTATATTTATCACGAATTCCTTCTATACCTCCTCAGACACTCTTATTTCAAATATCTAAATTATTCTTATCACAACTAACACCATCTAGTCATTTTCATTCCATTATATCTATTATTCCTCTGGATCTTATTCCCTTTCCTTATTCTGTTTATTCGATGGGATTCGTTTTTCCCTTTACCGTCTTTCAGAATCTATTTTTAGCCACTGGCAACCAAATCCCCCCTTCCCCCGTCTCCTACCGTCTCCCCTGCGAGTCCACCCAGCCTATCTTTTCACTCCCCCCACCTTCATCCTCCCCTGTTCTAGGTCTGTAACCTTCTGCGTCATAATATCTCTCTCTCTCTCTCTCTCTCTCTCTCTCTCTCTCTCTCTCTCTCTCTCTCTCTCTCTCTCTCTCTCTCTCTCTCTCTCTCTCTCTCTCGTTATACAATACTTACAAATAGATGAAGAAACCAAAATCGGTTTTCTTGAAGTGTCAATTAAATACAAAACGAAAAAATTATACAGTGTATACATCCATTTCAATCATAGCTTAAAATACGGTAACCGATTTCGTCCGCAAACCACTATTTTTTAGGAAACACCATTCTATTCCAGAAAATTTTTACTCTTTAAATGTCAATTGCGCTATAATAAAACATGTACTTATGTTGTTAAATTTCGGGTGTGTTTTAAAAATCGAGTATTGCCAACTTATTTTTGTTTTACTTTTGGCTGTGATCACATCAGCTGATGTCTAGCTTCCGCGCGAATACAATAACAAAGAATTGTTTACACCATTTCTTAACTTATTCAAACCATCTATACAGTTAATATTACATAAACACCAATGTGTTATAACCTATCATAATTATTGTTTAGTACTTTAAAACCATCCCTCTCTCTCTCTCTCTCTCTCTCTCTCTCTCTCTCTCTCTCTCTCTCTCTCTCTCTCTCTCTCTCTCTCTCTCTCTCTCACATCGAACGTTATAGCGGTAACCTAATTGTTCGGTGACTTTAAAAATAGGCCTAGTACTTTCTTCTTTTACCTTTTTTGCAAATGGATCCATAATTGAGGTGGGTACAAGTTGACTTATAACTGAAGTTAGGAAAAGTATTTTGGATATGGAAAGGACAATTATCTTTCGTAACAGTTTAGAATTATCGTAAGTTATCACTCTGTCATTAGCGGCAGTTTGCTATTGTGGATTAAACGCATAAGGAAAAAAAATTTCCAGCTTTGCTACGAATTTAGGAATTTATATGGATACGGTAAGTAAAATATTTGTAATAACATAATGTTTACTAAATGTTTGTAATATCATTAGTTATGACTTAGATCATGTGTGTTTAATGCATTCGTTTGTTTATTATGATCGAAGATGGAGCGTAAACAAATGGAAGGTTTCCGTTTCAGGCGGCATCATAAAGAAAAACATTTCATAAATGGCATTCATTTCATTTATTTGAAAGTTCTAATAAAAAATAATTAGAACATTGGTAATAACAAATTCAACATATAATCTATACTTGGTAAAATTGCTGTCAATTAAAAAACCCAGATGTATAAATGCGTCTGTTTCTTCGTTGTGATCAGAGATAAACGTAAACAAAACATTGGTTGTCGTTTTCTATTGTGCTTTTTAGCGTTTAGGAAACGCTTGATATAACATCGCCTTTATTTTGATAATTCTGGATTTTCAATCATACAACAAGCTAGTCTATAGAGTGATAGTTTTGCTATTCACCAGTTGTATTATACAATAGATATGACAAACATTAAAATTTGTCTGTATTTTGGGTTGTGTTATAACGGGAAATATATGGTGTTTACACCTATCCTGGTTGTAATTTTAACCATTTTTCAAGTTATTAGAACTTTGAAGTATATTAAATGTTTTATTTATTTACAAAAACAATTTGATATTACAAAGAAATACAGTATAGTACAAAGAAAGTATTGGAAATGGGTAGTAAACACATTTGAATAGGCAAATTGCTGGTTGCCATGGCCACAATGGAATTATTTCTGTTAGTTGTGTTTCGAAATTCGCGATTTTCCATTTACACGAGGTCATTAATCGACCAAATTCTCGCATAATTCGGGACCCTACTGTACTACTTGGAATGTGCACGGGAATTGTTTCTAGAAGATCGTGACCCGTATTTCCTTTGTGAATCGTGTTGGGATTATACCGAGAATTAAATTGTCGTGAAGTGTGCCTTTCACTTATGGGAAGAATTTTTTCAAAGGTTGCCAATTAAGTTAGCAGTTCAAAGTGCAAAAGGAAAATTGCTATAAATTTAACCTAACCCTCCTATTATACCCCAAATTCAATCCTGTGTTATTAACATTTAATTCGGCAAGGGTTCTGAAAGTACTCTGTGCATTTCTGATTTGAAAGCCTCGCACAGAGGCTCAAATTCTCTAAATACTTTAGTTCCTTCTGCTGCTGAACCCTTACGAGACAACTAAATTGCGAGGCTTGAGATTGATTGAGTCGTCTTGATTTTATACATTCTCACCCTCCTCCTCACCTCACTGACTCATGGTATCAAGAGGTAGGGGTAATTTACTTTGAAATTGTAGAGAAAATGGCCATCTGACCTGCCAGTTTTGGGCTTCTTACCACTAGGTTCAATAGCTTTGTTGAAGGCATGTATTCATCCAAGGGAAAGAGAATGGGAAAATCCAAGTGTATTAAACCAGACTTCTGGAAAATAAGCAATATGAACATGAGGCAAGTATAGAAAATTCTATAACTAATTCTGTGTTTATACAATGTAAGTACATCCAGTTAGTATCATTTGTAGGCCAATTTAAATGATTAGTTTCTACATTAAAGGTTTGTAATGAAGTTTCTGTTGTAAAGATAAAACTAGGAAATAAGGAATTTATAATAATTATGTAAGGAATTACTGTAAGATGTGACAAAATTTAAACAAATAAGGAATAAAATGATAAAAAACACCTTGAACACTTGTCAAAACTTAGAACCAATTGCAGTGATAGGTTAAAGCTTATGCTAATTAGGATACTTGATCATTTAGTGACAAAGTAATTTATACCATTTTGGTGATCTCCAAGGAATTTTCTGTGAAAAGCTGGAATAGGAAATACAATACTATATGATTACCAAAGAAGTTTTTGTTTCCTTTGCAATATGGCTAGTGTACCAGTGCGTAAAGCGTCACTTATATCAGAAGACTTTCACCTACTGAGGTGATGTAGCAAGTCAAAATTAGCCTGAACTTATGTATTCCATATACGCACAGTCCGTGCTTTCCACATTGATACACTGGTCCTAGAGCAGAGCAGGAAAGACAATGATTTTGGAATTGTCTTACTGGATTCCCAGGTCTAGCAAATTTCTTGGAGATCACACACCACCCCCCTATAAATAAGTTAAAACAGTATAATTCTTAAAAGCTTTAACCTATTTAGTCCAGAACTGCTTTAACCTATTTAGTACAGAACTACTTGCATTCATTATTTTATTCCTTCTCATATATTTGGTCTTTACCTTGTGATGTATTATAATTGTTTAATAAATACTGTGAAGTTTTATTCTTGACCTGGTTTTAAGTTTCTAATTTTTCCCTATTTACACCATCAATTGTTTGGCACCTATTTTTCCAAAATCTCTAGATTATTAGAGGTCAACCTACAACACCTGATGCAGTAATTTTATGTATAACACATCTCTTAGGATTCATGAACTGTTAGAAGCTTGAATTTAACCATACCAATCATAAAGTAAGTGATTATTTGTTCCTGCACGAATGATAACCATCGTCCTTTGCTACAAGTAGACAAATAACACGCTGGAAAATACAATTAAAACTTAACAAGGAGGAGCAAACAACCGATACCTAACAAGGAGTAAGCGAAAGACAGATGGTTCATTTACAAGGTGGTGCATGGTTCACCAAATAAGGAGTAGCAGCAAACCGGCACCTAGCCAGCGAGGAGGTGCAAACAACCAGCGACTAGCAAGCAAGGAGGGGCAAACAACCGTCGCCTAGCCGGCGAAGTGGTGCCAACAACCAACACCTAGCCGGCAAGGTGGTCCCAACACCCGACACCTAGCCGGCGAGGCGGGGCCAACAACCGGCGCCTAGCCAGCGAGGAGGGGCCAACAACCGGCGCCTAGCCAGCGAGGAGGGGCCAACAACAGACGCCTAGCCAGTGATGAGGTGCAAACAACCAGCGCCTAGCCAGCACCTCCTAGCGAGCGAGGAGGATCCAACAACTGGCGCCTAGCCAGCGAGGAGGGGCCAAAAACTGGCGCCTAGCCAGCGAGGAGTTGCCAACAACTAGCGCTTAGCCAGCTAGGAGGGGCAAACAACCGACGCCTAGCCGGCGAGGCGGTGCCAACAACCAACGCCTAGCCGGCTAGGCCTGGCACCGCCTCGCCGGGCTAGGCGTTGCCAACAACCAACGCCTCGCCGGGCTAGGCGGTGCCAACAACCGACGCCTAGCCAGCGAGGCGGTCCCAACAATCGACGCCTAGCCAGCGAGGTGGTCCCAACAATCGACGCCTAGCCAGCGAGGGGGTCCCAACAATCGACGCCTAGCCGGCGAGGTGGTGCCAATAACCGACGAGTAGCCAGTGAAAAGGTGCCAACAACCGGCGCCTAGCAAGCGAGAAGGTGCAAACAACCGGTGCCTAGTCAGCTAGATGGTTCCAACAACCGCCGCTTAGCCAGCGAGGAGGTGCAAACAACCAATGCCTAGCAAGCAAGGGGCCAGCGAGGAGGGGCTAACAACCAGCGCCAAGCCAGCGAGGCGGGGCCAACGACGGGCGCTTACCAAGCGAGGGACGGCAAACGACCGGCCCCTAGCCAGCGAGGAGGGGCCAACGACCAGCGCCTAGCCAGCGAGGCGGGGCCAACGACCGGCGCCTAGCCAGCGAGACGGGGCCAACGACCGGCGCCTAGCCAGCGAGACGGGGCCAACGACCAGTGCCTAGCCAGCGAGGCGGGGCCAACAACCGACGTCTAGCTAGCGAGACGGGGCCAACGACCGGTGCCTAGCCAGCGAGGAGGGGCCAACGACCAGCGCCTAGCCAGCGAGGCGGGGCCAACGACCGGCGCCTAGCCAGCGAGACGGGGCCAACGACCGGCGCCTAGCCAGCGAGACGGGGCCAACGACCAGTGCCTAGCCAGCGAGGCGGGGCCAACAACCGACGTCTAGCTAGCGAGACGGGGCCAACGACCGGTGCCTAGCCAGCGAGGCGGGGCCAACAACTGACGCCTAGCTAGCGATGAGGTGCAAACCACCAGTGCCTAGCCAGCACCTCCTAGCGAGCGAGGAGGATCCAACAACCAGCGCCTAGCCAGCCAGGCGGGGCCAACAACAGACGCCTAGCCAGCCAGGCTGTGGCAACAACCGACGCCTAGCCAGTCAGGCGGTGCCAACAACCGACACCTAGCCAGCGAGGCGGTGCCAACAACCGACCCTAGACGCCTAGACAACCAGGCTGTGCCAACAACCGATGCCTAGCCAGCCAGGCGGTGCCAACAACAGACACCTAGCCAGCCAGGCGGTGCCAACAACCTACGCCTAGCCAGCCAGGCGGTGCAAACAACAGACGCCTAGCCAGCGAAGAGGTGCAAACAACAGACGCCTAGCCAGAGAGGAGATGCAAACAACAGACGCCTAGCCAGAGAGGAGATGCAAACAACCGGCGCCTAGCCAGCGAGGAGGTGCAAACAACCGGTGCCTAGCCAGAGAGGAGGTGCAAACAACCAGCGACTAGCCAGCGAGGAGGGGCAAACAACCGTCGCCTAGCCGGCGAAGTGGTGCCAACAACCGACACCTAGCCGGCGAGGTGGTCCCAACACCTGACACCTAGCCAGCGAGCCGGTGCCAACAACCGGCGCCTAGCCAGCAAGGAGGGGCCAACAACCGACGCCTAGCCAGTGATGAGGTGCAAACAACCAGTGCCTAGCCAGCACCTCCTAGCGAGCGAGGAGGATCCAACAACTGGCGCCTAGCCAGCGAGGAGGGGCCAAAAACTGGCGCCTAGCCAGCGAGGAGGGACAAACAACAGACACCTAGCCGGCGAGGCGGTGCCAACAACCAACGCCTAGCCGGCTAGGCCTGGCACCGCCTCGCCGGCTAGGCGGTGCCAACAACCGACGCCTAGCCAGCGAGGCGGTCCCAACAATCGATGCCTAGCCAGCGAGGTGGTCCCAACAATCGACGCCTAGCCAGCGAGAGGGTGCCAACAATCGACGCCTAGCCGGCGAGGCGGTGCCAACAACCGACGAGTAGCCAGTGAAAAGGTGCCAACAACCGGCGCCTAGCAAGCGAAAAGGTGCAAACAACCGGTGCCTAGTCAGCTAGGTGGTTCCAACAACCGCCGCTTAGCCAGCGAGGAGGTGCAAACAACCAATGCCTAACAAGCAAGGGGCCAGCGAGGAGGGGCCAACGACCAGCGCCTAATCAGCGAAACAGGGCCAACGTCCGGCGCCTAGCCAGCAAAACAGGGCCAACGACTGGTGCCTAGCCAGCTAGGTGGGGCCAACAACCGACGCCTAGCTAGCGAGACGGGGCCAACGACCGGTGCCTAGCCAGCGAGGCGGGGCCAACAACCGACGCCTAGCTAGCGATGAGGTGCAAACAACCAGTGCCTAGCCAGCACCTCCTAGCGAGCGAGGAGGATCCAACAACCGGCGCCTAGCCAGCCAGGCGGGGCTAACAATAGACGCCTAGCCAGCCAGGCCGTGGCAACAACCGACGCCTAGCCAGACAGGCGGTGCCAACAACCGACCCTAGACGCCTAGCCAGCCAGGCTGTGCCAACAACCGATGCCTAGCCAGCCAGGCGGTGCCAACAACCGATGCCTAGCCAGCCAGGCGGTGCCAACAACAGACGCCTAGCCAGCCAGGCGGTGCCAACAACCTACGCCTAGCCAGCCAGGCGGTGCAAACAACAGACGCCTAGCCAGCGAAGAGGTGCAAACAACCGGCACCAAGCCAGAGAGGAGATGCAAACAAGCGGCACCTAGCCAACAAGGAGGTGCAAACAACCGGTGCCTAGCCAGAGAGGAGTTGCAAAAAACCGGTGCCTAGCAGGCGAGGAGGTGCAAACAACCAACGCCTAGCCAGCTAAGCGGTGCCACCAACCGGCGCCTAGCGAGCGAGGAGAATTTGACAACCGGTGCCTAACTAGCAAGGCGAGGTCAACGACTGGTGCCTAGCCAGCGAGGCGGGGCCAACCACCGGCGCCTAGGGAGTGAGGAGGTGCAAACAACAGACGCCTAGGGAGTGAGGAGGTGCCAACAACAGACGCCTAGCCAACGAGAAGGTGCAAACAACCGGCGCTTAGCGAGCGAGGAGGATTCAACAACCGGTGCCTAGCCAGCAAGGCGGGGTCAACGACCGGCGCTTAGCCAGCAGGGCGGGGCCAACCACTGGCGCCTAGGTAGCAAGAGAGTGCAAACAACTGACGTGAGTGAGGAGGTGCCAACAACCGGCCTCTAGCAAGCGAGGAGGTGCCAACAACCGGCGTCTAGCCAGCGAGGAGGTGCCAGCAACCGGCGCCTGGGCAGCGAGGAGGTGCCAGCAACCGGCCCCTGGGCAGCGAGGAGGTGCCAGCAACCGGCCCCTGGGCAGCGAGGAGGTGCCAGCAACCGGCCCCTGGGCAGCGAGGAGGTGCCAGCAACCGGCCCCTGGGCAGCGAGGAGGTGCCAGCAACCGGCGCCTGGGCAGCGAGGAGGTGCCAGCAACCGGCGCCTGGGCAGCGAGGAGGTGCCAGCAACCGGCGCCTGGGCAGCGAGGAGGTGCCAGCAACCGGCGCCTGGGCAGCGAGGAGGTGCCAACATCCGCCGGCTAGCCAGCGAGGAGGTGCCAAGAACCGGGGCCTAGCCAGCGAGGAGGTGCCAACAACCGGCGTTTATCCAGAGAGGAGGTGCCAAGAACCGGGGGCTAGCCAGCGAGGAGGTGCCAAGAACCGGGGGCTAGCCAGCTAGGAGGTGCCAAGAACCGGGGCCTAGCAAGCCAAGCGGTGCCAACAACAGACGCCTAGCCACCCAGGCGGTGCCAACAACCGACGCCTAGCCAGCCAGGCGGTGCCAACAACCGACGGCTAGCCAGCTAGGCGGTGCCAACAACCGACGCCTAGCCCCCCAGGCGGTGCCAACAACCGCTGCCTAGCCAGTGAGGAGGTGCAAACAACTGGCGCCTAGCGAGTGAGGAGGTGCAAACAACCAATGCCTACCCAGCTAGGCGGTGTCAACAACCGGCGCCTAGCGAGCGAGGAGGATCCAACAACCAGCGCCTAACCAGCCAGGCGGGCCCAACAACCGGCGCCTAGCCAGCCAGGCGGGGCCAACAACCGCTGCCTAGCCAGTGAGGAGGTGCAAACAACTGGCGCCTAGCGAGTGAGGAGGTGCAAACAACTGGCGCCTAGCGAGTGAGGAGGTGCAAACAACTGGCGCCTAGCGAGTGAGGAGGTGCAAACAACTGGCGCCTAGCGAGTGAGGAGGTGCAAACAAGCAATGCCTACCCAGCTAGGCGGTGTCAACAACCGGCGCCTAGCGAGCGAGGAGGATCCAACAACCAGCGCCTAGCCAGCC
The DNA here is from genome assembly GCF_036898095.1 of Palaemon carinicauda. Lineage (NCBI taxonomy): Eukaryota > Metazoa > Arthropoda > Malacostraca > Decapoda > Palaemonidae > Palaemon > Palaemon carinicauda. The sequence goes on along the minus strand of NC_090725.1, from coordinate 306,319,132 downwards.
AGGCGAGGCCAACAGTCGGCGCCTAGCCAGCCAGGCGGGGCCAACAGCTGGTGCCTAGCCAGCCAGGCGGTGCCAACAACAGACGCCTAGCCAGCCAGGCGGTGCCACCAACAGACGCCTAGCCAGCCAGGCGGTGCCACCAACAGACGCCTAGCCAGCCAGGCGGTGCCACCAACAGACGCCTAGCCAGCCAGGCGGTGCCAACAACAGACGCCTAGCCAGCCAGGCGTTGCCAACAACAGACGCCTAGCCAGCCAGGCGTTGCCAACAACAGACGCCTAGCCAGCCAGGCGGTGCCAACAACAGACGCCTAGCCAGCCAGGCGGTGCCAACAACAGACGCCTAGCCAGCCAGGAGGTGCCAACAACCGACGCCTAGTCAGCTAGGAGGTGTAAACAGCCGACGCGTGGCGAGCTAGGCGGTGCAACCAGCCGACGCGTGGCGAGCTAGGCGGTGCAACCAGCCGACGCGTGGCGAGCTAGGCGGTGCAACCAGCCGACGCGTGGCGAGCTAGGCGGTGCAACCAGCCGACGCGTGGCGAGCTAGGCGGTGCAACCAGCCGACGCGTGGCGAGCTAGGCGGTGCAACCAGCCGACGCCTGGCGAGCTAGGCGGTGCAACCAGCCGACGACGCTTAGTGAGCTGGGAGGTGCTTAAAACTGATGCATAGGGAGCCAGGAGGTACAAACAACCGACGCATGTCGAGCTAGGGAGGTGCAAACAACCGATGCCTAGCCAGCTAGGGAGGTGCAAACAACCGATGCCTAGCCAGCTAGGGAGGTGCAAACAACCGATGCCTAGCCAGCTAGGGAGGTGCAAACAACCGATGCCTAGCCAGCTAGGGGGTGCGAACAGCCGACGCTTAGTGAGCTAGGAGGAGCTTTCAAAACCCGCCTAGCGAGGTAGAAGGTGCTTACAACTGATGCATAGGGAGCCAGGAGGTACAAACAACAGATGCCTAGCGAGCCAGGAGGTGCAAATACCAGACACCTGGGGAGCCAGGAGGTGCAAACAACAGGCGCCTGGCGTGCCAGGAGGTGCCAACAACCGACGCCTGGCGTGCCAGGAGGTGCCAACAACCGACGCCTGGCGTGCCAGGAGGTGCAAACAACAGACGCCAGGAGGTGCAAACAACTGACGTCTGGCGAGCCAGGAGGTGCAAACAACCAACGCCTGGCGAACAGGAGGTGCAAACAACAGACGCCTGGCGAGCCAGGAGGTGCAAACAACAGATGCCTGGTGAGCCAGGAGGTGCAAACAACAAACGCCTGGTGAGCTTGGAGGTACAAACAACAGACGCCTGGTGAGCTTGGAGGTGCAAACAACAAACGCCTGGTGAGCTTGGAGGTGCAAACAACAAACGCCGGGTGAGCTTGGAGGTACAAACAACAGACGCCTGGTGAGCTTGGAGGTGCAAACAACAGACATCTGGTGAGCTTGGAGGTGCAAGTAACAGACATCTGGCAAGGTGGTGAAAAAAAGTAGAGTGGCTCACCAACAAGGCAGTGCCAATAACAGACATGTGGCTTACCTAACAAGGTGCAAACGAGTGGTTTTTGTAATCAAAGAACTGAAAGGTAGCTAACTTGATGACAATTCATCAGAGTATTTCCCGGATTAGTCGACGAGGGGTCACGGGGTACTCTAGTAATTTGGGTATTGAACAGGAGCAGGCTCTTAACCCATTGCTTTTCTGTAGACAGCTAGTAGATGGAGGCGGGTGACGCATTCCACAGATCATCGTAGAGCCACTTCCGTTTTCCTCCTTTCTGTGGGGTGAAAGGATTTTCTAATTTATATTGATATCTCAAAATTAGAAGTTAGGGATTTCAGTAATGGGACCCTGCTGGGCTGGATCCCTATCCACTTTGATGATTTTGGATCCAAGGAAGACCAAAACCTCACAGAGGTACCTCAGATGAGCTGCTGTTGCTCGGAGAGGTATCCTTAAAACCTGCGTAGGTTGGATCCAGGTCAAGGTTCCACTAGGCAGATTACCGGTTAGCCTGGATAGAATTGTAGGGGCTTTGTTGCACTTCCTGTTATAGTCAGACCACTTCTTGTGCAGTCCGGCCAGGTATCATTGACCTGTCTTCTGACTTGGACAATAGTTCGAGATTGTTAATGAATATATGTACTTAAAAAGAGACAGGAAATGTTTCCCCAGGACATGAGACCCAAGTTAAAAGAAGGATAAGTATGGGATGCAGAGCTTTGAGTAAACAAAATGCCACTTTCTCTATAAAGAAAACTAATCAGATGGTCCAACCAGTAGTACATTACACATCAGAAACTTGGAACCTTACTAATACAGTATGTTAGAACATAAAGCTAGTTAAAACAAGAGCTATGGATAGAATAATAATAGGAATAACACAAGGAGACAGAAAAAGAACACCATGTATTCAAGAGCAAACTCAAGTAGAGGATATTTAAACACCATGCAAGAAAAAGAAATGGGGATGGCTGGACATAACATAATTACAGATAATAGATGGACATTAGAATAACAGAATTGGCCCCTAGAGATTGCAAAACTGGGAAGGAAGGAAAGACAATGGATGAATTGACGAGTGAAGAAAATTTTTGGGTCCATAAACAGATGCGCGTGGAAGGACGTCTGAGATCTTTGTCCTGCAGTGGACTAATTACAGTTGGTGATGATGATGATGATGATGATGATAAATACTGTATATCCATATGTATATATATATATACACACAAATGGACTACATATAACCTTACATAGTATAGAATACAAAATATTTAATCATATAATACAGTAACCCTATTGTGATTTACCAAAAGTTAGATTTGGAATTTTCTCACAGTTCATTGGACTAAAACCTCTCATTACTATGGTTACAGAAATAGCCACATATATAGATTAAACAAGATAAAGGGGGAAGTCTGCAATGAAACTTGGAAGAATTTTAAAGGTCAAAGTGTCAATGGTTTATTTATATTAAGGCAATAAAATAAACATTTCCCCAGAACTTTGATTTATAGGGATTTAGAAGCCAGATATTCTCTGATGAATCTGTTCACTTGCTGAGGTTCATCCTGCTGTACCCAATGTGTGGCACTATCTATATACTTGACAACTGAAGTCTCACACTCGGCTCCAGCCCTGTAAATGGAGAAATGATACACTACAATGCAGTAATCTGGGGAAAAAAAAAAATCCTTACATTTAGAGGGGGAAAGTTTAGTTGTAATGCAGTTGGATTGTCTAACAACCGTGGTTGATGACCGACTGCAAAGGCATGTGATCATAAAAACAGTGTCAAATTATTAGTCATGCCTTAAGCTATTAGACATATGGATGTGGTTAGTGTGTCTCCTGTAAGCGACTGACATCAGGATTCCCATACTGGCGTGTTAATGGACGAGGGGTACTGCAGTGTTCGTGACTGGCCAAAGAAGCTTGCGACAGAATTGAATATCAGAGCAGGTACTTGGAATGTCTGTGTTCTAACAGGAAGATTGAGGGTGATAGTGAATATGATGGAGATTAGATACTACCGCTAGATACTGTAGTTATTGGGTCCTTTGACTGACCAGATAGTACAGTATGACTGACCAGATAGTACAGTACTACATTGGATACCTTTCTGGTTGCGGCTCATTTTTCATTTGGTTTCCCAATCTCTGCGGTACTAATAAATGATACAGCAAACTTTTCTTTCTCTGAAGGAGATTAGTAAATAAAATATGTACTGGTACTGTATTTACAAAATCAAGCCCACAATTTGTGTGCTGTAATTATTTGTGTATTGTCTACAGTAAATTATATTATACGAACACACTTGGGTTGGATCTAGGCGAGTGTGAAGAACCTTACTTCCTAATCTGGATTTAGTACTTTAGTAAATACTAAAATTACCAAAATACTAATTAAAACTTAAAATTTTCAGTGATGGGTGTACAGTATAGTTTTTCTCGAGAGAACAATAGAGCAATGTAATTTAATACTTACAAAATAGCCATTTCCTTGCTTAGATATGCATCCTTGCTCCCCCATATTATAAGGGTGGGGACAGTGACCACGGGTATGTTCTCTGTACCTCTCCCGAAATCGATGTTGCGATAGTAATTGATGGGTGGTGTGAGAGCACCTAGAAATAAAATAACAAACCATTAAGACCCTAAAGAGAGATTTAAATTACTGCTTTCCTATTCAAATACAGTGCTGCTTTCTCCAAGTTACTTATTCAGCTTTGATATATATCAAGCTGAATAAGTAACACTAACTTTTTCCTTAAATATATTTAAGGAAAAAATTAAAGAGCCGATATATATTTTTTTCATACATAAAAGTTAGGTGCTCATATAAGCCTGACCATGTGTCTATGAGTCCCTTAGTCCAAAGCAGTTAACTGCCTCACTTTGCATAATATTGGCTATTAGCTTTGAGAGATCCACGGGGCTAGGAGATAAAATAAGTTTGCAAGAAAACTACAATAAGAGAAAACAATATTTATCTCGCCACTTTCCACTACTGAACTTCAGATTACATCAATTCGTAAGTTAAGAGAAAATTCAAGCTGCTGAATGCCCCTAAACTAGCTGATAGGGACCTAGGATCCAAATAGAGCTCCTGAGGGTAAGACTAGCAACTAAACCCAACCTCTGAGAGGTGCATTAACTTTTGAAATCAAGAATTCCTGTTCAGACTAAAGATGAAACTTTCATAAAGTGTGGGATTTTGAAAATTCCTGGAAGACTAGATACTTCATTTCATTCAAGAGAAATATTGCAATTAACCACAAAAGTTCATCTTTCAGGATCTCTTGAATGAAGAGAGGACTAAGGTGAAGAGTGAGATTAAGGTACAAAGTAACTGTCACACTGCAACAAGTGGGTTTTAATAACAGCATAATATATAAATAATGTACATGTATCTAATACCACTAATTCTTTCAACATTATACCAATCACAATGTGTATGACTAACCACAGATTACCTGTGCAGTGTCAATTTTTCATAACATGCACCACATTCAGAATTACCTTTTTGAGAAAAGTAGTACTTATAAACTTCCATGACATCATCGGGAAAAGCTTCTTTGTTATGTTCCCCGCGGAAAGATTTATTGAACATTTCCAAATCATTGACACTGATGGAAAGCTCTGGAATGTACGGAGTTTGGAAGAATACCATATACCTGCACAAAGAAAGAATTTAACTTCAAGAAAAAAGTACAGCAGTTGCTATTGAAGCAATTCAATATTGTGTAAATTTCATTTAATCCCCTTATTTTCATTGTCTTCCAGTAGTATGATCATTACTGGCCAAGTGTGGAAGTTAATTGAGAAAAACAAAAACTGAGAACTATAATAGGACCACTCCTATGTATATAAACTCGAAGATTTAAAATTAATTTCTTTGTATAATAACTGGAAGACTAAATTATTTTCTTTGTATATCAACTAAGACTTAAAATTATTTAATTTGTTTGGCAAATACAAATACTCTCTCACCAAGACATTAAGGCCTGTTTCCATGATTTCCTCATAACTTTCATGAAAGCCACAGGATGAGGACCATTACAACTGATATGAGAATGAAAGAGCTCAGGATATTTCATAACAAGCTGCCAGGCAATAGCACCACCCCAGTCATGAGCCATAACAACACACTTGTCTTGGTCAGATTTACCTGAGGTAATAAAATTCATCTTTTAGGTTACATAAAATCTATATACTGTATCTTAAACTTATCAATCAACATTCACCAATAAATATTCCATTTGAAATTCTCCAAAAGAGATTTTTATGAAACTATATTTTAAATTCCTACTCACCTAAAGCAAGTATAAATTCCTTTATATCCTCTACCAAAAGTGTGATGTCATAGGCAGATTTAGCTGAAGGTTTATCCGAGTCAGCATAGCCACGCATGTCCACAGCCACTACCCTATGAAAAATACCTTTGATAAGACACATTTTGCCTTACTGAGTAATTACCTGTCATTTATTTACAACAGTTCATGAATGTTAACCATAAGTTCAAGAAGAAACTGATTCTCAACCACTTTCAGTCGATTATAACCATGTACGATAGGCCATAATCTGCATGATAATTTGATTTTATAGCATATACTTCATAAAGGCCTTGATTATGAACACTGAATTTGGACGTACAGTCTAGTATGTGTTTAAGCTTTACCAAAAATTACATCTTGCATTTGATTTTTTTAATATACCGAGTAATAAATACATAGAACTATAAAACACTTTCTACAATGTAACGAATGACTCTGGACAATTAGCAAAGTATAACCCTTAAAATAAAGAATAGGTGAACACACAGTATATCTTATATCACATCAACATTAATAATATGAAGGGAAATACAGTACAGTATGTAAATTAACAAATATTCTCAAAATCAACCAAGTATTATCCGGACTGTATTCTTAACATGGTACAGTATGCAAATAATTAATGCAAGTAAAAATTGTGAGAATACCCCTATCCAATAGTTAAATTTGCACTTTACTGTACAGTATTTCCTTTTCATCATCACTAAAGTATCACTGAAAGTGAAAATTTGTTATGCCTTGATACAAATCGCTCTTAAGAGGACTTAATTTTCTCCTTCAGATAACTACAGTATTGCTGTATATACTTCACTATATAGCTGCTAGTTCCTGTATCTCAAACAATTTGTAGAGATTGATAAAGTAAGCTCAGCTTCCACATTATCCCTTATTAATTTTTTGATACTCTCACAGGAGCCTCTTCCACACACAATTTAATCCCTAAACTCAAGACCACTAAAATCCCAAATCCCCAATGGTGAAATGATTTACGTACTGTACTCGCATTAAGCGATTCTTCTATGTGAAATGTGATTTCTTAATATAAAATTCTTTTAAGTCATAAGCTATTTCCTCTAACGGGTATTTACCGTTAGAGGAAAAAAAAAAAAAATTACAGCCTACTTATCCTGTAACTGCTATTCCCTCAGTTACAAAAAAGGTTTATTGGCTTTGTCAAGCCCCTCCTATCTTGCAAATAATCTCGCTAATCCTGGGTATTCACACCCTTCTTTTCCAAAACATCTTAGTCATCATATATCTAGCTATGTCTAGGCATTCTTTCACTACCTCTTAATACTTTTGAATTGTAGGTAAATATTTAAATCTTTATAACACCAATTCAAGGTAAAGCTAGACTATATTTTCAAGTAGTCAAGCATAAACTAAAACTTGATAATTACATTTCTTTTGCCTTTTTCATAGATATGCATCCCATCTAGGATCTGCTAAAGTGATTAATAGAGGTAATTGTATGAAGTTTAGTATCGTCTGATACCACAAGCATCACATTTATGGCTTTATTTTCGCTGCAGGCTTATTTGGAGTTGATAGCTTATAAATTTTCCTTTTCATCCCTTCATCTTGATCTTTTTGCAGTTAGTCACTGTCTAACTTCAAATTTCATCAATTTGATTAAGAAGAATCATTTGCCATGTTCATTAAATTTTTAACCGAGGCTGTATTACATGAGAACTGTTCCGAGTCTATGTGTATGAAGCCATGAATAACATAGAAAAATAGAAAACCAATCTGTGATTATCAGATTTTCCTATTAAACGAAAATCCACCCTAAACCTGACTTCAGTAAATTATTCACCTAAAACAAAATAAAACAAATGTGGGACCAATAACCTACTCATGAAAACTCACCAGTACTTATCAGATAGATTTTCCAGTTGATGTCTCCATGAAAACCAACATTCAGGAAAGCCATGCAGACACAAGATAAGAGGATTATTACTGTTGCCCTTCTCGACATAATGTAGACGGATTCCCTGTTTCTGGTGACAGATTTTATCAGATTACATTAAAAAATAAGCATATAAATAGTCTTATATAAAAATAATAATTACTATTAGGATAGGAAAAGATCCTTCAGCAAGTTAATAATCAATAAAATATCCTGTTATTGTATGTCAAACTAAAAATGTGTAGTTCTGCTGAGAAAATGTTTGTATAACTATTTTATCCTTAGCTATTGTGTTTGGCAATACAGTACTTCCTCTCTATAAGTGCCATGAAACTTGAAAGTTTAATATTCTGAAAAATAAAATTAACTACACTATGCAAAATAACTTGAGGAAAAATAGATTAAGTTTCATTTACGAAAGCATAACGTTTAATACAGTCCACAAGGATGTACCAAACTATATTAAGGCCTAAGTACAATTACAACAATGATACATCATAGTTATTACCTTAAG
>NC_090725.1:306295882-306308382 GCF_036898095.1 Palaemon carinicauda | reverse complement strand
AACTTAAATTACAAAACATAAAAAACAGAGGAGCAAGAAGACTGATAAAAGCGAGCCCCGTCCCACCCCGATAAAGGATTACTCATATCCTAAATGAATTACACTCTCTATTAAAGCTAAAATAGAGCTTAAAGATATGTGCAACAACTCGACCAAAGAATCAGAACCGGACGTCCAAATTATCTAAGAATTGCTAAACATCGTGCAGCCAACGAATCGTGTAACCACGAGAATAATTACTTGTGGTTTAAGTCACTAGAACCTAGATGCTAGTCTAATGTAGGATGCAGAACTTTTAAATTTGCGTCCTCAAGACTTAAACTCCCACTAGACATCCGAATGATTGAAGATGTTAAGTCCTTCAAGAGGAAAACCTGAAGACTTAGTGTATTTGTTTCCTAATTGCTTCAATCATGTGAATTTGACAATTAAAACGAAATACATCGTGATACTCTAAATGTATTTGAATGTATAGGGCAAACATATCTTTTAGGTCCTGTAGTATATATGAGATCCTTGTGTGATAGGACCAGAACAGTTAGTAGTAAAGTAAGGCAATACAGCAGGTTGGTTAAGGCACCAATCATCTAAAGATAACACTGTCAGTTACATGATCACATCCACAGTATAATATATAATATATATACAATATACGATATAGATATAGATATAGATATAGATATAGATATAGATATAGATATAGATATAGATATAGATATATATATATATATATATATATATATATATATATATATATATATATATATATATATATATATATATATATATACACACACACACACACACACTAAACTCTTGAATGTGATATTCTGGCAAAGGTTTATCTGTATTAACGACTCATATGCAATTAGAAATGTCATTCTACATTCAAGTTGCTACAGGCCTTGAAACATATACAGTATTTGCAAAAATTCCAGGAAACCCTACCACTGAGGTTATTACTGCGAACGCTGAAATGAACTGTGACAAATTATAATAAACTCTTACCTGTTTTATATTCATTTTAAGATGCTAGACAGATTTATTTCAATGTCGGAACCACTGTCACAACGTATGAAGCACACTAACACAGAACTTGAAATCAAAGCTTATCAGGAGTAAACCACCGGCACCTCTCAACTGACTGACAACAATGTGGCAACACAACAGCTGCATAACTAACGTTCGTTTGTTTGTACTTCAGTAAATATCGTTCAGTTCAAGTTCTGATTTGCTACAAGAATTTATGCCTAAATAATTACATTTACGATATATTTTGGAACATATCCATTTTAAAAAAAGTTAAAATAAAGTATTTTTTTTTCCTTTTTAAATAAAGTATTTTTTTTTCCTTTTTAAATAAAGTAATTTTTTTTTCCTTTTTAAATAAGCTCTACAAGAACCGATAAAATTTGGAATAACACGATAACCTGAAAGATTAAACTAACGCTCAGCAATACGATCCATTTTCAAGGCCACTGTAAGTTTCGTCATCACGACAACAACAATGTACAATTTGACTGTAGTTTTATTGATTACAAACATTCAATTTATAAAACATAAGTTAACTGTATTACATAAAATGGCAATTTCTATAATCTAATATAAATTGGTTTTATCCCATTATTAAGCATCACTCTCCAGATTTTATCGCTAAAAATGAACTATATCTCCAGATTTTATCGCTAAAAATGAACTATATCTCCAGATTTTATCGCTAAAAATGAACTATATCTCCAGATTTTATCGCTAAAAATGAACTATATCTCCAGATTTTATCGCTAAAAATGAACTATATCTCCAGATTTTATCGCTAAAAATGAACTATATCTCCAGATTTTATCGCCATAAAATGGACTTCGTACATTATCACAAAATTATCTTGATTGTAACAACAAACCGGAGATAATTAGGAAGTTCTCTTTCAAATGTATTATCTGCTAACATTTGATCTTTAAGAACTGTTTATTTTCAGCCAATTTTCCTTTGAAACTTATTTTAGAATATTAAATTAGCTACCTTCCCATCTGTAGTAGCAAGAAGACACTACTAGGCCTACCCTCTAAATACAAATGATTCCTTATTTGTCCAAGTCTGGAGCTTAATATAATAAAAGTTGTATGAGAATTCTGAGAAAAAAATCAAATAAATAAGTTATAGAAAGGAGATAATTATGTTTGGGATAAAGATGAAAAGCTTTCAATGGAAGACTAAGGTTTTTAACATAATTGATAGATGTTGTGTGGAAGATGTTAAAGGATATAAAGTTATCTACTGAAAGTGGCTCATTTATATGGATTGAGAGTAACCGAGTTAATGCGAGTGGTTAAATGTTAATGAATGAACAGATATAAACCAGGGAAAGGGCCATTTTCCGTGATAATATAATAAGTGAAGAATGGGATAAGAAGTGAATTATATCTGCAAATTTTATAATCAGGAATGAAATCTTTTTTCTTTTTTTTTTATAGAGAAAAAAAAATTATGGTTAGAATGTTTTGTGAGTGAACATCAGTAGAGATAGAAGTAAGTATTGTTTTAGGCTTATATTACTTTGATATGTAAATAATGATGATGAAAAATTATAAGAGACCTGGAAGACAAGAGCTTCATATACATTGATAAAATAAAGTTGAAATATTTGCCGGACACATTTAGGTAGTTTTTTTTAGGTGATTGCGAGAATAGAAAACGTATATATATATATATATATATATATATATATATATATATATATATATATATATATATATATATATATATATATATATATATATATATATATATATATATATATATATATATTTACGTATACATATTTGTATACACACGTATATGTATGGCATACATTTAGACAAGGATACACAAATATTTATGTATTCTGTATAGTACATAAAAAAACCTGTGTATATAATATATACATATTATGCATAGCCTACACTATATATATTCTATATTTACTGTATATACATGCGTATAATATATATATATATATATATATATATATATATATATATATATATATATATATATATATATATTTATATAACTCATAATACAAGTTTATACGAATATAATAACCTCTTTGAGGAAAAACCACAAACAGGGGAATATTCTCACAATTTGGTTAAAAACTAAAATATCTATTAACAGAACTATCACATTTACCCATGACATCAGTACAAGATTAAAATCTGTTCTAAAATGGTTTGTATCTTGGCATGTTGAGTGTTCCCTTATCTTACGTCACAAGCAAGATGCGGGCAGGCGGTACTCATGAATAAAAGAAAGATTGATAAGAGTGGAGTGTCCTGATAAATCTAGAGTGTAAAGTTAATGACTTATCTGTGATTCATAGGACAAAAACCGTCATTCTTTAAAAAGATATATGAGGCAACGTTAAGTCGACAGAATTATGACTGTTCTAATTTATGATTTTTTTTACCCGTGTTTTATCTTGTTCTTTATTGTCTATCTTATCTTATCGAGAATAGATTTTAGACGTTTAAGAAATGTGGTTCTTACTGAACACAATACTAAGAGGTATTTTTTCATTTAATTGTGATTTCATCGTTAAAATGGTTTGTTAATGTTTTACTCCAGTAATTATTTAATAATGCATCATCTTAATAATACAATTGTTAGATATCTTTCTTGAAATGCTATTATCATTGCACACTCTTTTTAAGTTAAAAATTTGAGTTGTGATCTCTCCCATGGCTGTCAAATTAATCTAATTAAAAAATTATGATAAATGATGAAATTTCCTAGTATTTTTTTTATAAGAATTTGGACAATAATCAAAAGAACTATTTATGTGATTGCTGTGTTAATCAAACATTCTTATGACCAACACAATCACCTATCTTGGTAATCTCTTAATCGCTTTACTGAATTAAAAGTTGATATAATATATACCTTTTTGCATCATACGAAATTTACGGTAATTGATGCTACGAAGTACTAACTTTGAAAGTGTAAGAAAGGGTTACGTAATCTTTTCAGCTATAAAACACTTTAATGAATGATTGATGATTATCTGGCACCATAACATCATTGAGCATTGATGCTGATTGGAGTACGCTTAATTATAAATTAGAGACTTAAAAACCTAATATTTAACCACTAATAACAAACATTGAAGACTGTAATACATTTAAAAATGACTAAGAATGCCATCTTCCAATATGAACTTGAATATGGCAAGAAATCCAGAAATCTTGGTGAGGATTATCTGTTATCCTTACCACGAGCTTTAGAGAGAAATTATTCTCCAACATCCCTAAAAAATGAGACATCAGGAAATGCTTAATAGTCAGGGGAACCAATCAATCATTACAGAAAGGATGGCACCTGCCAGCCATCAAGAAGTCTTGTGTTAAACGAGTATGTCCAATTTTAGGCGACTGAGGGCAATTTCCCACCTAGACAGATTATCAGGAATGGATATATAACACTTGTGATCTCCATCTTATTCTGATCCATACTATTCCTATAATGCTTCCAATATCACCAACAGATCGTTTGATCTATCTATATACCAAGGTCACTTCCCCCAATTTTTTGGGGGGTAGCCGACATAAAAAAAAAAAAAACGAAAAATGAAAAAAGGGGACATATCCTCTCTACGCTCCTCCCAACCTGAGGAGGGACTCAACCGAGTTAGGCTGGTACTGCTAAGAGACAATAAATCATTATATATAAGTGGATATCTTCCAGGAAGTAAATTGTGTACTACTACTTTTGCTAATTTGCCTGCCTCTTCCTGTCCTAGCACACTCACATGAGCTGGAACACAGTAAAATTGAGCTTTCTTGCCTGCAGTGCTGCTAGTATACAGCCAAGCTAAAATTTTTAAAACTAAAGAGTTAGTTTGATTAAAAATTGTCAATGCATGCAATATACTTTGCATTACTAAAAATGGTTAAATTACCCTTTTTCATTATTGCCATTTTTTTCAGTAGCAATCAGAATACCATATCGATCAGATGTAAAGATAGATAAGAGGAACGCACGTTTGCAATCAAATAAATTAGCATACACCACAAATTTAGTGGGTTCGTCCGTAAATATTAATCTCGTATCCATTTGCTGTTGTGCATGTTCCAAAAAGATATGGAAATTTTCTTCATTTATCATAATGCCTTTACAGCCAGTAAAATAGTTACAGAAGGCTATGTTTATAGGTTCCCAAGGAGGTTGTACCAATTGTGTGTCACACGATCGTACATAGTTAATTTTGGGCTTTTATCTTCGCTCTCCCCTCGCACTAAAAAGAACCTGAAAAATCATGTCTGCTTTTTTCCTCTGTAACATTGTCGATTTCTCAACATGAAAATTCTTGTTGCTTTGAGATTTTGTATATATAGGAGAGTGTTCTACTATAAACTAACTCAGTTGCTTTCACACTGCCTTTGAGTTCAAACCTTCTCTCGGCCCGTCACATTGGTGACCCCGGAAGTCGACTCGCTCCCACCGCCTTCCACCCCAACCCCCTCGCCCCTCCATTGTTGGTACTATGGCAGACTCTACAGAAGTTGGCGCTGCGGCTGCCCCATTGAAACTTTCACCGTTCGCCAACGGAGAGGCGTTTGCGTGGTTTCAGCGCGCAGAAGTTCAGTTTTGCATCAAGGGCATGATTCGCTCAACCACCAAAGCAGAGTATGTTCTCGCGGCGATACCCGAGGACACCTTCCCGGAAATATCCGACTGGCTTTGTGAACAAGGAGACACCCCAATAACGTACGACGCCCTCAAAACATACCTTCTGCAGCAGTACTCGCCGTCGCCAGCCGCCCGTGTAGCAAAGCTTTTTCAGCTCTCGCAACAACTATTGGGGGAAAAAAGGGCTTCGCTTGCCCTCAGGGAAATGACCAGTATTGTTCGCCTTCAACCTGCCGCAGACAGCTCTCTTCATGAGGTGAACCTACTTCGTGCCCTTTGGATACGCCGTTTACCCGGACCTATACGCGCTGCCATACCCGATGTCGGTAGTTTACCCATAAAGGACGATGACCAAAGCCGACGCCCTTATGGACAGCCACTTCAAGACCTCCATCAACGCCTCCACCCCTGACGAAGGGGAGGCCTATTCAACGTCAACCGAAGCTGATATAAATGCCGTAGGACATACACGCCTACACCGTGATGTGGCGAAGCAGCGACAAAGCCGCCCACCACCCACCACCCACCAATCGCTCGCGCCCCAACAAACTACTTCTACAACCACTTACTACCTCCCATCCGCCGCAGTTGTGCTACTACCACTTCAGATTCGGGGCAACTGCGAAGAAATGTGCCGAGGATTGTCAGTGGCCAAAAAAATGTGTAAGTAGGTCATCGCTCGTGGCGGTGGCCTTCCGTGTTTCTAATCTTTTCTTTTTACATGATGCAGGAACGGGCGTGCGATTTTTGGTAGACACGGGTGCTTGTCGTTCTCTTTTGCCAAGGAAACTCTTCAAGACACGACGTAGTCTGTCTACATCTGCCGACGTCCGCTTGGTAGCTGCCAACTGATCTGCGATACCCACCTATGGTTACGAGAACCTCACATTATCGTTCGGAAACTGTAAATTCAATTGGAAGTTTCTCGTTGCTGGCGTCACATTGCCAATCCTCGGTGCGGATTTCCTCTCTCATTTCCACCTTCTGGTCGATGTTGCCCACTGACGATGGGTCAACGCAGACTCGTACTTGTCTACACCTCTTCAACCCGCCCCCTCTAACCTCGCTCTCCACATCAGCGCACCAGCGGATGCCTACGCCCACCTCATCACGTCGTACCCGGAAGTTTTCCGTCCAGAACTTTGCCAAACGCCCACGGTTCCTGCCAAGCACGGTATTCACCACCATATGCAAAATTCAGACGTCTGGCACCGGAACGATTGGCAGCCGCCAAACAGATGTTCACCAAAATGGAGGAAATGGGCCTTTGCCAAAAGGCCTCCAGCCCATGGTCGTCACCCTTACACATCGTTCTGAAGAAAGACGGCTTCCTCCGTCCGTGCGGGGATTACAGGCGCCTGCCCATGCAAACAGAACCGGATCACTACCCCCTCCCAAACATTGCTGACGTGACCTCCTACCTGCACAATGCAAAGGTTTTCTCTACGCTCGACCTCCTGAAGTGGTATTATCAGGTGCCTATGAACCAAGAGGACATCCCCAAGACTGCCATCACCACTCCGTTTGGTACATACACCTTCAATTACTCCTGTTTTGGCCTTCGTAATGCTGGGGCCACGTTTCAACTTCTCATGGATGGCATCTTAGGGGCCCTCCTTTTCTGTGTATGTTATGTGGACGACATACTTGTGTTCTCCTCCTCAAAAGAGGAACACCTCCATCACCTGCGCATCGTGCTCGACAGCCTGCAACAAAACGGCCTTGTAGTCCGGTACGACAAGTGTACCTTTGGCGCCAACGAAGTGTTGTTCTTAGGGCACTGCATCACTCCTGAAGGAGTCCACCCCCTCCCTGAGAAGGTAGCAGCCGTTCAGAACTTCCCCGTGCCCTCGACCATCAAAGCTCTGCAGGAATTCTTGGTCATGATCAACTATTATCACCGTTTTCTGCCAGCCATTGCCGCCATTCTTGCTCCCCTCTACGCCTCCCTCAAGGGCAAGCCAAAGGACCTGAAGTGGGGTCCTCTTCAAGAAGCAGCCTTCTGCAATGCAAAGAAGGCCCTATCAACTGCTGCGGCTCTCACTTTTCCTATCCCACATGCCCCTGTCCTTCTCTCCACCAATACCAGCGACGTCGCTATTGGTGCAGTACTCGAGCAGGTGGTCAACGGCCAGCCCCGCCCATTGGCCTTCTTCAGCAGAAAACTGTCCAAGGCAGAATCGGGTTATTCTACCTTCGATCGAGAATTGCTGGCGGTGCACTTGGCTGTCCGTCACTTTCGCCATTTCTTGGAAGGTACGCCCTTCATCATTCGCACAGACCACATGCCTCTGGTGCACGTCTTTACTCGACAGTCTGATGCCTGGTCCGCCTGGCAACGCCGACATCTCTCCGCCGTGGCTGAATACAATTGCATCCTTCAATACGTCCCTGGGAAAATGAATCCCGTTGCCGATGCCCTATCAAGAAACACGTTAGCTGCCGTTCAACTGGGATTGGATTACAACGCCCTAGCTGAAGCCCAACGACAGGATCCAGAGTATCAAGCATGTAGGACATCCTGCACATCCCTCCGTTGGGAAGACTTCCCCCTCAAAGACTCCACCACCACCCTCCTCTGTGACGTCAGTACTGGTAGACCGCGACCTTGGATTCCTGCTCCCATGCGACGGCAGGAGTTTGATTTCATTCATGGCCTTTCACATCCCTCGTGCCATTCTACTGCACAGCTGCTGAAGGCAAAGTTCATTTGGCACAGCATTTCTAAGGATACTAAGGATTGTGTCTGCGCCTGTACTTCTTGCCAAACTTCCAAAGTACATCGACACATGGATTCCGGAGTGGGCACCTTTCCTCAACCTCAGCGTTGTTTCGCAAACAATCACGTCGACGTTGTAGGCCCCCTACCCACATCACAAGGACATCGTTACCTGTTTACAGTCATCGACCGCTCCACTCGTTGGCCTGAAGCCATTCCCATGGAAACTGCAACGTCCACCTCATGGACATCTGCCTTACTCTCTGGATGGATTGCAAGATTTGGTATCTCTGAGCATATCACTTCTGACAGGGTAACCACTTTCACCTCTCAATTGTGGACATCATTAGCGAATCTCCTGGGCATCACCCTACATCAGACAACGGCCTACAACCCCGCTGCCAATGGAATGGTTGAACGTTTTCATTGCACCATCAAAGCAGCTTTGATGTCCCGCTGCAAGGATTCCAACTAGTTTACTCAGCTTCCCTGGGTCCTCCTGGGACTAAGGACCACTCCTAAAGACGCCCTCGACGTCTCGGCAGCTGGAATGGTGTATGGCGACCAGTTGGTCGTCCCTGCCCAATTTTTTCCTTCTACAACCTCCTCCGACAATCTCCAGTGCATACGTCACGTCGTGGGAAAATTTACTCCATGCCGCCAGACTTACAAGCCCCCAGCGAAGCATCACATACCAACAGACTTGCACTCTGCAACGCACGTCTTCCTGCGCAACGACACTAGCAAGCCACCGCTAACGCCCCCTTACACGGGCCCTTTCCTTGTGACCGGACGCAGTCCGAAAGCATTCCTACTAAACATTCGTGGCAAAGACGACTGGGTCTCCATTGATCGTCTAAAACCTGCTTATCTTCTGCCAGATGACACGCCTACAGTTCGCCTCTCTAGATCAGGGCGCCCTATTTAACATGTACAGCATGTCATTTTTAGGGGGGGAGCCATGTACCAACCGTGTGTCACACGATCGTACATAGTTCATTTTGTGCTTGTATCTTCGCTCTCCCCTCGCACTAAAAAGAACCTGAAAAATCATGTCTGCTTTTTTCCTCTGTAACATTGTCGATTTCTCAACATGAAAATTCTTGTTGCTTTGAGATTTTGTATATATAGGAGAGTGTTCTACAATAAACTAATTCAGTTGCTTTCACACTGCCTTTGAGTTCACAACCTTCTCTCGGCCCGTCACAAGGGTTAACAACTTTAATAGAGGTAACCTATTCCTGGAGAGATGCAGATATCTTATCATGGTCCCTTGCTTCTGCTATATGGAAGACACTCGAGAAGCATATCCAGATATATAAGGCTGCCAAAGAGGCAAATCTAAATATGAAACTCTTGAGAAGCTAATCCATATTTGCAAATCTCTCGAGATGCAAATCCAAATAATAAAGACTGTCTAGAAGCCAATACCAATATGGAATGCTGATTTGCATAAGAAAATTCTCAAAAATATAATACAGATTTTGAATAAAAAACTAACAGATTATGAAAACTCCTTGGAACCAGATTTAAATATGATAAAACACTCTATAAGCCCATCCAAATATGGAAATCTTTAGGGAAGCCAATTTAAACATGGACCAATTTCTAGAAATAAATCCAGATACGGAAGACACTCGAGTTGGCAATCATGATATGGAAGAATCTCGACAAGACAATTGCAATATGGAACACACTCGAGGAGCCAATTCAGACATGGAACACTCTTTGAGAAGTCAGTTTAGATATGGAAAATTCTCTTTATGTCATTCCAGATATCAAAGACTTGAGAAGGTAATCCTTATATAGAAGATACCTGGAAAGCAAATAAAAGAAAGGAATTCTCACAATAAGCCAATCCAGAAATGGAAGAATCATCAAAAGTTACTCCAGATATCAGTCTTTCTGGAGGCAAGTCCTTGGTATTATCATTTTTATTACTATCAAGCAAGATTAAATCTTACTTGGAAAACATGATCATACGAGCTCGATGCAGCATGTATGGAAAAAACTAAATAATCAAAGAATAAAACATAAAACAATGAATAACTGGTGTTAAAATAAACTAATGAAACACGTAATAAAGTAATCACGAAGCGAGGGTTATATCAACCTGTTCAATTGAAGAGCACTTATACCTAGGTTGAACTTTTGAAGTTCCACTGATTCGACTCTTTCATTTGGAAGACAGTTCCCAATTTGGTTAAACCCATAATTAAACGGCCAAAAGACCAGGACCATGTATTAAACCATACAAAAGAAAACGCAAGATTGTTATAATTATTATTATTATTATTATTATTATTATTATTATTATTATTATTATTACTGTCCAAGCTACAACCCTAGTTGGAAAAGCAAAGTGCTATAAGCCCAGGGGCTCCAACAGGGAAAAATAGCCCAGTGAGGAAAGGAAATAAGGAAATAAATAAATGAAGAGAATAAATTAACAATAAATCAATCTAAAAAAAAAGTAACGTAAAAAACAGATATGTCATATATAAACTATTAACAACGTCAAAAACAAATATGTCATATATAAACTATAAAAAGACTCATGACCGCCTGGTCAACAAAAAAACATTTGCTGCAACTTTGGACTTTTGAAGTTCTACCGATTCAACTACCCGATTAGGAAGATCATTCCACAACTTAGTAACAGCTGGAATAAAACTTCTAGAATACTGTGTGGTATTGAGCCTCCTGATGGAGAAGGCCTGGCTATTAGAATTAACTGCCTGTATACCTTTTGGGTAATGGATTGTGCAAGTCTAGATGAAAGTCAAATGCTAAAGATCAGACAATAGAAAAATATTGCAAACAAAAAATTACTAACTTAAATTTTTTTTTGCAAGCTATAGCTACAAGTTATTGGCAGAAACAGTATCAACAAACTTCAAATGAATGGACCAGTACAATTATGAAATATATCTTTCCTTAAAAATAATCTAGTCCTAAAGACAAGAACATAAAAAAGCGTTGCCTTAGATTAACTGAAGCCAAAGTATTCAAGCACTTGAAAATTGCCCAAGAGAAGGACTATACTAAAAAACAATCATTCACAGGGTTTTCACTGACTAAAATACCCTAATATTCGCATTAGTCACCTTCATGTGGATGGTTTATTCTTATGCAGCTTAGGTTTCGTTTACGGCCCCCCACAATAAAAAACAACATCAACAACTGAACAATCAAAATTTATGTCCTAGAAATACCCCCCCCCCCAAAAAAAAAAAAAAAAAAAAAAATTGTTCCAGCCTACCTTTTCCCTTGAACCGCACCCCAACAAAAGAATGAAATTGGAATTACACAAACGGCCTAAGAATGACACCAACGGCCTAAGAATGAAATTGGAATTACACAAACGGCCCAGAGAGAGAGAGAGAGAGAGAGAGAGAGAGAGAGAGAGAGAGAGAGAGAGAGAGAGAGAGAGAGTCTTAAAAAAAGGTGCTTACAGTTGTGTAGTAAAGTATAAGTATACTGATACATCGCAGGAGAGAGAGAGAGAGAGAGAGAGAGAGAGAGAGAGAGAGAGAGAGAGAGAGAGAGAGAGAGAGAGAGAGAGTCTTAAAAAAAGGTGCTTACAGTTGTGTAGTAAAGTATAAGTATACTGATACATCGCAGAGAGAGAGAGAGAGAGAGAGAGAGAGAGAGAGAGAGAGAGAGAGAGAGAGAGAGAGAGAGAGAGATTGTCGCTCGAATACGTGGTAAAATTGTTGGAGGAGACACCAAAACGCCTGGCACTTGGCAGTAAATAATCCACCACACGGAGGTGTTCAATTCACTTATTCAACCAGGCAGAACTTCTCGTCCACCTTCGAAGAACTACTGAATATTATAAAAGGAATACCGAACCTTTGTTACACCATCAACAAATAGAATGACCTTTAACTATGCTACTTCATTTTTCAGACGGAACGAAAGGGGCAGTTCTTCAATATAATTTAAAACCGTATTGGGTGCTGCCAAATAATTTCCCATCCAACAGAAAATCCTGAAAACTTTAATATTTACGTAGATCGTAGGCTAATACAAACAAAAATATCCCCTGGTTTGGTAACAGGAAGAAAATAAAAATACAAAAATAAATTCGTAAACTACAGTACTTTATTGGGTA
>NC_090725.1:306285882-306290882 GCF_036898095.1 Palaemon carinicauda | reverse complement strand
TAAAATTACCCTCCTTCTCCAATGCTATTTTCTCAATAGCGGTTAATATGCCATACAGTTCGGCAGTAAATATGGAAGCGGTCAGAGGAAGTGCACCTCTACAATTAAAACCATTACTATGTACTCCAAATCCAACGCCAGCATCAGATTTGGAGCCATCAGTATAGATAAAAGTTGATCCTCTATGTTCTTTAACATGTTCATTAAAAAGAGACCTGGCTTCTAGGTCTGACATATTCTTCTTATCTCCAATAAAATATTTACAAAAAGATATCTCTGGTAACTTCCATGGAGGCGTTGATGATACCTTGAATGGAAGTACCTTATTTCTAATTATATCCAGACTATTTAATAATCGTTTCACCCGAAAGCCATAGGGTTGAGGAGATTTTGGGTGCAACTCAAAGTATGATGCGTGTCTTACAAGGCTTGCAGTCTGAAAGGCTAGAGAGTTAGGGAGTCTTTGCAATCTAAACCAATACCGAAGAATGGAAGACATTCGGTAAAGGTCTAGAGGTAACTCTCCAGCATCAACAAGGAGACTTGGGATAGGCGAGGTTTTAAAAGCTCCAGTAGACAATCTAATACCTGCATGATGTATCGAGTCTAATATTTTTAACCGGCTTGAGGTGGCTGAAGAATATACCTCACAACCATAACTAATTTTGGAAAAAATCAAGGCCTTGTATAATTTTAAAATAGTACTGCGGTCTGCCCCCCATGATGTATGGGATAATACTTTTAAGATATTCAGAGCTTCAACACATTTAGCTTTTAATGCTTTTAAGTGAGAAACCCATGTAAGTTTACAATCAAATATCAAACCTAAAAATTTAGCTTCTCTTGCACATGGTATCCGTTGACTTTTAATGTATATATCCGGGTCTGGATGTACTCCCCGGATACGACAAAAATGGACAATGGTAGTTTTACTTGTCGAGAACTTAAATCCATTCATGTCAGCCCACTGGATAATTTTATCAATAGAGAGTTGGATTTTTCTCTCAACCATTGCCATTTTAGTGCCAGCAAATGATATTGAGAGATCATCCACAAATAATGTTGAGAGAACATCCTGGGGAATGGCTGAGGATATCCCATTAATTGCTAGTGCAAAAAGGGTTACACTCAGCACACCACCCTGAGGAACTCCTTCTTCCTGGCACTTACTCTCTGATAGAGTTTCCCCCACTCTCACTTGAAAAACTCTACGTGAAAGAAATGCCTGAATAAATAGTGGCAGCTCTCCTCTCAATCCCAATTCATGAATGGTTTTAAGAATACCATATCTCCATGTGGTATCATATGCCTTTTCAAGGTCAAAAAATACTGTAACATGGTGCTGTTTGGAAGCAAAGGCTTCACAAATAGAAGACTCTAGTCGTATCAACACATCAGTCGTTGAGTGCATTTTTCGGAATCCACATTGAATCGGTGATAAAATACCTTTCTTTTCAAGGTACCACACCAGCCTTGCATTGACCATCTTCTCCATGATTTTACATAAACAAGATGTCAATGCAATTGGACGATAGTTTGCTGCTAAAAACTTGTCTTTACCGGGTTTTAAAAAGGCTAAAATAATGGCTAGTTCCCAAACACTTGGGTAACTATGATCATGCCATATTCTATTAATAATACTTAAAATAAATAGCTTTGTATTAAAATGTACATGTTTAATCATTGCATATGGAATTCCATCGGGTCCAGGGGCTGTATCATTGCAATGAGCAAGTGCGGAATCAAATTCTCTTTCAGTGAAAGGAGAATTATACGACTCTTCCCTTCTTGTTGCAAAATTTAAAATTTTCTTTTCTTCAGTGCTCCTATACTGGTGACCAGGGGCTCCTTCACACTTGCTGGATACATTTGAAAAATGATTAGCCAGGGCATTGCTAACATCATTTGCTTCGGTTACATACTGGCCATTCACCTTCAACACTGGTGGTGGGTTGGGGGTGAATTTGCCAGCTATCTTTTTTACTTTCCTCCACACAGCAGATGGTGGTGTCCTACTGTTAATGGAGGAAACAAAAGACATCCATGACTGGCGCCTTGCTTCTTTCATGGCACGACGGAACTGTGCTCTACATTTCTTGTACATAATTAAATTCTCATCAGTTCTGCGTCTACGCAATCGTGTTAGAGATCTTCTTGTGGCTCTGTGGAGGGCAGTTAGTTCTGAAGACCACCACGGGACGGGTCGTCGTTTGAATAACCCTGTTGTTTTGGGAATTGAATTGACTCCAGCTGTATGGAGAGTTCCATTCAGTAAGTCTATGGCATCATCGATATTTTCAACTTGTCCTGCATCCCCCTCAATTTCGCTTAGTTCACGAAATTTATCCCAGTCCGCCTTGTCAAGATTCCATCGTGGCGATCCCTGTAAAGGTGGACCATTGTTGGTGTTTATAATGATTGGTGCGTGATCACTAGTATGCCAATCATCTAATGTTCTCCAATCAAAGTCGAGAAGGCAATTAGAGCTTACGATTGATAGGTCAATACATGACAAGGTACCTGTCTGGACATGAAAGTGTGTGGGCTCTCCTGTATTAAGGAGTCCCACATCTTCATTTTCCACAATTGATGTTATGATATTTCCCCTCATGTTTGCTAAAACATCACCCCACAAAGGGTGTCTACCATTCAAATCTCCAAGTAAAAGGAAAGGTTGAGGGAGTTGTTGAATAACCTCCACTAAGTTGTCATACAAAATGTTATCATTTGGAGGCAAGTACAGAGAACAAATTGTATATTTTCGCCCTATGTCGATCTGTACAACCACTGCCTGCAGAGGTGTACGAATAGATAGAGAAACTTGGGGAACATCTCGACGAACGTATATGAGACTTCCGCCATGGCTCCCCACTTGGTGATCATATGGTGTCCTATAACTAATGTATTCGCGAGGGCAAGGGGTATTATGATCAAGTTTGCTCTCCTGTAGACAAATAATTATGGGGAATGCTCATGAATAAGGAGCTTAAGTTCTTCATATTTGGCCCTTAAACCCTGACAATTCCATTGCAAAATGGAGGAAAAAACTATGGTTTATAATTTGGTAGACCCCTTGGATGGAGTCTTCCCATTAGCAGTGTTTGATCTAACACTATTTTTTGGTGGTTTTATTAAAGAGGGTCTTGATAGATTGGGTTTAGAATTTATGATTTTCTTTTTGTCTTTTTGATCTGATTGTTGAGGAGGTTGGTGGACCTCCACTTGAATTTCCGATTTATTTAAATTGACTTCCAGATCAGAAATATCAACTGACAAATCATCATACTTATTTGACGTCGTAATTTTGATATTTCTTATGGAGGGGGGCGAGAGAGATGGAGGTCTCTCTCTTTTCCGATTAGTAGGTTTTGAGCTACCAGGTTTTTGCACCTTCCCCAATACAGGTGCACCTGGTAACTTGGTGTCAGGTGGCATCTCCATCAAATCAGGCAAGGACATGGCCTGGGAGAGGTTAGTACTATTGCTGGTAATGGGGGACGAAGGCTGTACAGAAATGGGCAATGACCCATTTTTAATACGCTGTGGCAAAGCCTCAGAAGGCGATATGATTACCTTGTCATGCAGTACTTTATTATCAGAGGTTGCATTTCTTTTCTTAGGATTACTGGCAGTGCTAGGTGGGGTTGCTGTCTCCTGTGGTAAATTTACCTTTGATTTTAAGGCCTTTGCATAGCTGGTTGATTTATTCAACAATCTTTTTGCATGTCCCACACTTATGTGTTCTAAACTTGATTTGTTTAGGGCAGCTTCCTCCAACTTATACAGTTCGCATCTCCTATCAGTTGATTTATGATTCAAATTGCAATTTGAACACCTGGCCTCAAGTGTACATTCTCCATGATAAGTTTTGGAGCAAATACCACACAATTTTCCATTTTTACAAACTTTGGATGGGTGTCCAAATTTAAAACAATTAAAACATTGCAGGGGCTTTTGTTTGAAAGGCCGAACTTTAATCCTTTCATTTTCAATAAAAATATGGAAAGGTACATCAGCATCCTGGAAAGTGAGTATAATCATTGAAGTTCCAGGAATCTTATGCACTTTCCATACATTTAATGGACACATAGAAAGTATCTCCTCCTCTGTAAATTCGTATAGGTCCTTATTAAAGACCACTCCCCTTCCATAACTAAAATTAAGATGAGGTTTCATTTCCAATATAATTTCATCCCTGCCTGTCTGTAAGTTAGACAGTATTGCAGACTGAGTCGAAGATTTGGCATGGATGAGATAACTGTTCTTCCCAAAACGAGATATATCTCCAGGTGCTATGGTTCCTACTTTTTTTTGGATAAACTTACATATCTTAAAATAATTCCCTATTATCCCTTTAGGTTCAGCTAAGAGCCACATTGGTGGTTTGGGTTTTCTCTGTGAAGGCATGGGTACATTTCTATCTTTTTCAAACCAATCAGCAGGTTTGTACACATCCAATTCCTTTGGGACCTTATCACAAAGAGCTCCCATGATGTTCAATTCGTTAATTTTGATACTACTAATATTACTTATGGCATTAAACGCCTCATCGTGACTTTCAAAAGATATCCAAGAGTCCCATTTTTCATCTCCAAGTCTCATCCTTATTTCCTTTATCAATCCATAGCACTCAAATGCTCTATATATATCATCATAATTTGTCTCTAATGGGATTTGGGAAACATGAAGGAATCGTAGTTTCCCTGTGTTACCCAAATTGCTAGATTTTTTAACATCAGTAGAGTGGTCCTTTTTAGTTCGAAGGTCGTCAACAGAGTTTTCCTTAATTACAGTAGCAGAAGTCGTCAACAGTGCCGGGGGGGAGTCAGCAAATCCAGGGGATGGGGAGTCAGTATTTGAAGGGTCCATATTTAAGGATGGGATTTTCAGGTTTTTTGTTGTTTTGTTGGGGTACCTGCTTGAGAATTATAAGAAAGTATCATACGTTGGAAAGGAAATTTGCATTCTCCGCTATCGGCACAATGAGAGTATATTTCCCC
>NC_090725.1:306236199-306283699 GCF_036898095.1 Palaemon carinicauda | reverse complement strand
CACACTACACTGGTGATATAACCTTTTCAAATATCCATACATGTATTGTATTGACTATCTTTCCATGATTTTACATAAATATGATGTCGATGCAATAGGTCGGTAGTAGCTTGAGGCTAAAACTTAGGTCCTTTCCAGATTTTAAAAAACTGAATGACTTGTTCCCAAACTATTGGGAAACTCTAGCCTATCCAAATTTTGTTAACAATTCATCATGAAAAGTTTCAGTGTTGCTAAACATGTGTTTTGTCATTGCACAAGGAATTTCGTTTGTGGCTTTATCATTGTATGATGATATAGTCAAATTATTTCTGTTAATGGGAGATTCTATGTCTCCTCCTTATTTGATGTTAAGTAGTGTGTTCTGTTCTCTACATCTGCAAAGACAGTCATTGAATTTTGGTATACTCTCAAAATCACCAGACAATGAATCATTAACTTTCAAAAGACTAGTGATATATTGATCATTATTTTTCAAAACATTGAGAACTTGGAGTATATAATATTGAGAAATTTGGGTGACATCCAAATGAACATTAACTACTCTGTCCCGATATCTAGTCGAGTTCATGACGAACGAGTTTCTCTTGACTGTAATTTGTCTCTGTATTCAAATAAACAAAGTAATAAAAAACGCTGGTTATTATATCAACCTTTTTTTTTTTTTTTTTTTGGGTAGAGAAGTATCTGGATGAGTATTCTGTGGATAAACTTGCGATTAACGGTTAGTACCAGCATTGACTACTGCAACTCCATCTAATAATCTAATAGCAGTTTAGAAACAATGTACTTAAAAGTGCAACTTAAATTACAAAACAAACAACAGAGGAGCAAGAAGACTGATAAAAGCGAGCCCCGTCACACCCCGATAAAGGATTACTCATATCCTAAATGAATTACACTGGCTGTCTATTAAAGATAAAATAGAGCTTTAAGATATGTGCAACAACTCGACCAAATAATCAGAACCGGACGTCCAAATTATCTAAGAATTGCTAAACATCGTGCAGCCAACGAATCGTGTAACCACGAGAATAATTACTTGTGGTTATAAGTCACTAGAACCTAGATGCTTGTCTACTTAAGGATGCAGAGCTTTCAAATATGCGTCCCCCAAGACTATTAACAAGCTCCCACTAGACATCCGAATGATTGAAGATATTAATTCATTCAAGAGGAAAACCTGAAGACTTACTGTATTTGTTTTTCAAGAGCTTCAATCATGTGAATTTGACAATTAAAACGAAATACATCGTGATCCTCTAAATGTATTAGAATGTATAGGGCAAACAGATCTTTTAGGTCCTGTAGTATACTGTACAGTATATGGGTTCCTTGTGTGATAGGACCAGAACAGTTAGTAGTAAAGTAATGCAATACAGTAAGTTGGTTAAGGCACCAATCATCTAAAGATAACACTATCAGTTACATGATCACACCCACAGTATAATATATATATATATATATATATATATATATATATATATATATATATATATATATATATATTATATATATATATATATATATATATATATATATATATATTATATATATATATATATATATATATTATATATATATATATATATATATATATATATATATATATTATATATATATATATATATATATGTATATATATATATATATATCATATATATACACTAAACTCTTGAATGTGATATTCTGGCAATGGTTTATCTGTATTAACGACTCATATGCTATTAGAAATGTCATTCTATATATAAGTTGCTACAGGCCTTGAAACATATACAGTATTTGCAAAAATTCCAGGAAACCCTACCACTGAGGTTATTACTGCGCACGCTGAAATGAACTGTGACAAATTATAATAAACTCTTACCTGTTTTATATTCATTTTAAGATGCTAGACAGATCTATTTCAACGTCGGAACCACTGTCACAACGTATGAAGCACACTAACACAGAACTTAAAATCAAAGCTTATCAGGAGTAAACCACCGGCACCTCTCAACTGACTGACAACAATGTGGCAACACAACAGCTGCATAATTAACGTTCGTTTGTTTGTACTTCAGTAAATATCGTTCGGTTCAAGTTCTGATTTCCTATAAGAATCGATGCCTTGATAATTACATTTACGATATATTTTGGAACATTTCCATTTTAAAAAAGTAGCTCAAATATTTTTTTTTTTCCTTTTTAAATAAGCTCTACAGGAAACGATAAAATTTGGAATAACACGATAACCTGAAAGATTAAACTAACGCTCAGCAATACGATCCATTTTCAAGGCCACTGTGTAAGTTTCGTCATCACGACAACAACAATGTACAATTTGACTGTAGTTTTATTGATTACAAACATTCCATTTATAAAACATAAGTTAACTGTATTACATAAAATGGCAATTTCTATAATCTAATATAAATTGGTTTTATCCCATTATTAAGCATCACTCTCCAGATTTTATCGCTAAAAATGAACTATATCTCCAGATTTTATCGCCATAAAATGGACTTCGTACATTATCACAAAACTATCTTTATTGTAACAACGAACCGGAGATAATTGAGTAGTTCTCTTTCAAATGTATTATCTGCTAACATTTGATCTTAAAGAACTGTTTATTTTCAGCCAATTTTCCTTTGAAACTTATTTTAGAATATTAAATTACCTACCTTGCCACTTATAGTAGCGAGAAGACACTACTTGGCCTACCCTCTAAATAAAAATGATTCCTTATTTGTCCATGTCCGGAGCCTTTATAATACAATTGTATGAGAATTCAGAGAAAAAATAAAAAGTTATAGAAAGGAGAAAATTATGTTTGGGATAAAGGGGAAAAGCTTTCAATGGAACACTAAGGTTTGTAACGTAATTGATAGATGTGTGGAAGATGTTAAAGCATATTTAAGATTCAAAGTAATCTACTGAAAGTGGCTTATTTATATGAATTGAGAGTAACAGAGTTAATGTGAGTGGTTGAATGTCAATGAATGAACAGAGATAAACAAGGGAAAGGGCCATTTTCCGTGATAGTATAAGTGATGAATGGGATAAGAAGTGAATTATATCTGCAAATTTTATAATCAGGAATGAAAAGATTTTTTCTTTTTTTAAAGAGAAAAAAAGGTAATGGTTAGAATGTTTTGTGAGAGAATACCAGTATAGATAGTAGCAAGTATTGTTTTAGGCTTATATTATTTTGATATGTAAATAATGATGATGAAAAATTATAATAGACCTGGAAGACAAGAGCTTCATATACATTAATAAAATAAAGTTGAAATATTTGCGGGACACATTTAGGTAGTTTTTTTTTAGGTGATTGCGAGAATAGAGAACACATGTATGTACGAGTGTTTATATATATATATATATATATATATATATATATATATATATATATATATATACACATATATAATTATATATATTTACATATACACTTGTATACACAAATGTATGTGTATAGCATACACTTAGACAAGGATACACAAATATATATGTATTCTGTATAGTAAATAAATAAAAACATGTGTATGTAATATATACATATCATGCATACACTGTATATTCGATATTTACTGTATATACATGCGTATAATTATATATATATATATATATATATATATATATATAATATATATATATATATATATATATATATATAAATAAATATAAAATTCATAATACAAGTTTATATGAATATAATAACCTCTTTGAAGTAAAACCACAAACAGGGGAATATTCTCACAAGTTAGTTGAAAACTAAAATATCTATTTACAGAACTATCACATTTACCTATATGACATCAGTACAAGATTAAAGTCTGTTCTAAAATGGCTTGTATCTTGGCATGTTGAGCCTTCCCTTATCTTACGTCACAAGCAAGATGCAGGCAGGCGGTACTCATGAATAAAAGCAAGACTGATAAGAGTGGAGTGTCCTGATAAATCTGGAGTGTTTAAGTTAATGACTTATCTGTGATTCATAGGACAAAACCCGTCGTTCTTTAAAAAGATATATGGTGCAACGTTAAATCGACAGAATTATGACTGTTCTAATTTATGATTATGTATTTTTTACCAGTGTTATCTTGTTCTTTATTACCTATCTTATCTTATCGAAAATTGATTTTAGACGTTTAAGAAATGTGGTTTTTATTGAACACAATACTAAGAGGTATTTTTTTAATTTAATTGTGGTGTCATCGTTAAATGTCGGCTGTGACACCCTAGCAGTACCAGCTGAACTCGGTTGAGTCCCTTGTTAGGCTGGGAGGAACGTAGAAAGTAGAGGTCCCCTTTTTGTTTTTGTTTCTTTGTTGATGTCGGCTACCCCCCAAAATTGGGGGAAGTGCCTTGGTATATATATGTATGTATGTGTCATCGTTAAAATGGTTTATTACCGTTTTACTGCAGTAATTATTAAATGATCCAACATCTTAGAAATACAATTGTTATATATCTTTCTTAAAATGCTATTATCATTTCACACTTTTAAAAGTTCAAAATTTGAGTTGTGATCTCTCCCATGGCTGTCAAATTAATGTAATTAAAGAATTATGATAAATGATGAAATTTCCTAGTATTATTTTTTTTATTAGAATTTAGGCCATAATTAAAAGAACTATTTCTGTGATAGCTGTGTTAATCAAACATTCTTATGACCAGCACAATCACCTATCTTGGCAATCTCTTAATCGCTTTTCTGAATTAAAATTAGGTATAAAATATAACTTTTTGCATCATACGAAAATTACGGTAATTGATGCTACGAAGTACTAACTTTGAAAGTGCAAGAAAAAGTTACGTAATCTTTTCAGCTATAAAACACTTTAATGAATGATTGATGATTATCTGGCACCATAACATGAATGAGCATTGATGCTGATTGGAGTACGCTTAATTATAAATTAGTGACTTAAGAAAAAACTAATATTTAAACACTAATTACAAAACATTGAAGACTGTAATACATTTAAAAATGACTAAGAATGCCATCTTCCAATATGAACTTGAATATGGCATTGACATAATACACAACTTCTCCAGAAATCTTGGTGAGGATGTATCTGCCATCCTAACCACGAGTTTTAGCGAGAAATTATTCTCTGACATCCCTAAAAATGAGATATCAGTAAATGCTCAATAGTCAGGGGAACCAATCAATCATTACAGAAAGGATAGCACCTGCCAGTCATCAAGAAGTCTTGTGTTAAACAAGTGTCCAATTTTAGGCGACCGAGGGCAATTTCCCAACTTCTAGACAGATTATCAGGAATGGATATATAGCACTTGTGTTCTCCATCTTATGATCCATATTATTCCTATAATGTTGCCAATATCACCAACAGATCCCTTGATCTATCTATATACCAAGGTCACTTCCCCCAATTTTTGGGGGGTAGCAGACAAAAAAAAAAAAAAAAAAAAAAAAAAAAAATGAAAAAAAGGAGACCTATCCTCTCGACGCTCCTCCCAACTTGAGGAGGGATTCAACAGTTCGGCTGGTACTGCTAAGAGACAATAAATCATTATATATAAGTGGATATCCTCCACGAAGTAAATTGTGTACTACTGCTTTTGCTAGTTTGCCCGTCTCTTCCTATCCTAGCACACTCACGTGAGCTGGAACACAGCAAAATTGAGCTTTCTTGCCTGCAGTGCTGCTAATATACAGCCAAGCTAAAATTTTAAAACTAGTGTTAGTTGGATTAAAATAGCCAATGAAAGCAAGACACTTTGCATTACTAAAAATGGTTAAATTACCCCTTTTCATTATCAGTCAGAATACCATATAGAACAGCTTTAAAGATAAATAAGAGGAACGCACGTTTGCAATCAAATAAATTAGCATAAACCACAAATCTAGTGGGTTCATCCGTAAATATTAATCTCGTATCCATATGCTGTTGTGCATGTTCCAAAAAGATAGATAGAAATTTTCTTCATTTATCATATTACCTTTACAGCCAGTAAAATAGTTACAGAAGGCTATGTCTATAGGTTCCCAAGGAGGGGTAACATAAGTTTAATAGAGGTAACCTATTCCTGGAGAGATGCAGATATTATCTTATCACGGTCCCTTGCTTCTGCTATATGGAAGACACTTGAGAAGCATTATCCAGATTCGTAAGGCTGCCAAAGAGGCAAATCTAAATATGAAAATCACGAGAAGCCAATTCATATGTGTAAATATCTCTAAATCCAAATCTAAATAATGATATTTTCAATTTAAAATAAATTTTTGAATATACTTACCCGGTGAATATATATATATAGCCAATTATATATATTCACCGGCTAAGCTTAATATTTAAAAATGATATTTTCAATTTAAAATAAATTTTTGAATATACTTACCCGGTGAATATATATAATTGGCTATATATATATATATATATATATATATATATATATATATATAATATATATATATATATATATAATATAATATATATATATATATATATATATTCACCGGCTAAGTTTAATATTTAAAAATAAAGACTGTCTAGAAGTTAATCCCAATATGGAATGCTGATCTGCACATGAAAACTTAAAAAAACTAATACAAATTATGAATAGAAAAACTAACAGATTTTGCATAAAATAACATACAGATTATGAAAACTCTCGGGAACCCGATTTAGATATGAAACAGACTCCATAAGCCCATTCAGATATGAAAACCTCTAGGGAAGCCAATTTAGACATGGACGAATTTCTAGAAATAAATCCAGATACGGAAGACTCTCGAGTTGGCAATCCTGATATGGAAGAATCTCGACAAGACAACTGCTAGAGTGTTATGGGGTCCTTTGACTGGCCAGACAGTACTACATTGGATCCTTCTCTCTGGTTACGGTTCTTTCCCTTTGCCTACACAGACACGGAATAGTCTGGCCTATTCTTTACAGATTCTCCTCTGTCCTAATACACCTGGCAACACTGAGATTACCAAACAATTATTCTTCACCCAAGGGGTTAACTACTGCACTGTAATTGTTCAGTGGCTACTTTTCTCTTGTTAAGGGTAGAAGAGACTCTTTAGCTATGGTAAGCAGCTCTTCTAGGAGAAGGGCACTCCAAAATCAAACCATTGTTCTCTAGTCTTGGGTAGTGCCATAGCCTCTGTACCATGGTCTTCCACTGTCTTGGGTTAGAGTTCTCTTGCTTGAGGGTACACTCGAGCTCACTGTTCTATCTAGTTTCTCTCCCTCTTGTTTTGTTAAAGTTTTTATAGCTTATAAAGGAAATATTTATTTTAATGTTACTATTCTTAAAATATTTTGTTTTTCCTTGTTTCCTTTCCTCACTGGGCTATTTTCCCTGTTGGGGCCCCTGGGCTTATAGCATGCCGCTTTTCCAACTAGAGTTGTAGCTTAGCATTTAATAATAATAATAATAATAATAATAATAATAATAATAATAATAATATGGAACACACTCAAGGAGCCCATTCAGAAATGGAACACTCTTTGAGAAGTCAGTTTAGATATGGAAGATTCTCTTGATGTCATTCCAGATATCAAAGAGTTGAGAAGCTAATCCTTATATAGAAGATTCCTGGAAAGCAAATAAAAGAAAGGAATTCTCCCAATAAGCCAATCCAGAAATGGAAGAATCATCAAAAGTTACTCCAGATAACAGACTCTCGGGAAGCAAGTCCTTGGTATTATCATTTTTATTACTATCAAGCAAGGTGAAATCTTACTTGGAAAACATGATCATACGAGGTCGAAGCAGCATATATGGAAAAAACTAAATAATCAAAGAATAAAATGTAAAAAAATGAATAACGTGTGTTAAAACAAACTAAAGAAACACGTAATAAAGTAATCACGAATCGAGGGTTATATCAATATGTTCAATTGAAGAGCACTTATACCTAGGTTGAACTTTTGAAGTTCCACTGATTCGACTCTTTCATATTGAAGACTATTCCCCAATTTGGTCAAACCCGTAATTAAACGGCCAGAAGACCAAGACCACGTATTAAACCATACAAAAGGAAACGCAAGACTGTTATAATTACCTGTATATCTTTAGAGTAATGGATTATACAAGTCAAGATTAAAGTCAAATGCTAAAGATCAGACAATGGAAAAATAATGCAAAAAAAAAAAAAAAAAATTACAGAATTGAACATTCTTCTCAGCTTAGGCCAATTATTATTTTTTGCAAGCTATAGCAATAAGTTATTGGCGAAAAACAGTATCAACAAACTTTAAATGAATGGACCAGTACAATTTTGAAGTATATCTTTCCTTAAAAATTCTAGCCCTGAAGACTAGAAAAATGCAAAAATCTAAAAAAAACTATTGCCTTAGACTGACTGATGCCAAAGTATTAACATTTTTGAAAATTGCCCGAGAGGACTATACTAAAAAACAATCATTCACAGGGTTTTGACCGACTAAAATACCCTAATATTCGCATTAGTCACCCACATGGGTATGGTTTATTCTTATGCAGCTTAGAAAAAAAAAAAAAAAAAAAAAACTTTCGTATACGCCAAAAAAAAAAAAAAAAAACAACAACCACTGAACAATCAAAATGTATGTCCTAGAAGTATCCCCCCCCCAAAAAAAATTGTTCCAACCTATCTTTTTCCTTGAACCCCACCCCAACAAAAGAATGAAATTAGAATTACACAAACGGCCAAGAGAGAGAGAGAGAGAGAGAGAGAGAGAGAGAGAGAGAGAGAGAGAGAGAGAGAGAGAGAGAGAGAGAGAGAGAGAGAGTCGCTCGAATACGTGGTAAAATTGTTGGAGGAGACACCAAAACGCCTGGCACTTGGCAGTAAATAATCCACCACACGGAGGTGTTGAATTCACTTATTCAACCAGGCAGAACTTCTCGTCCACCTTCGAAGAACTACTGAATATTATAAAAGGAATACCGAACCTTTGTTACACCATCAACAAATAGAATGACCTTTAACTATGCTACTTCATTTTTCAGACGGAACGAAAGGGGCAGTTCTTCAATATAATTTAAACCCGTATTGGGTGCTGCCAAATAATTTCCCATCCAACAGAAAATCCTGAAAACTTTAATATTTACGTATATCGTAGGCTAATACAAACAAAAATATCCCCTGGTTTGGTAACAGGAAGAAAAAAAAATACGTTAAAATAAATTCCTAAACTATAGTACTTTATTGGGTATCGCCAAGTTAATAAAAGGGTTTCATTGTTTTTATTGGGTATCGCCAAGTTAATAAAAGCGTTTCATTGTTCTTGATATAAAAAAATGGAGAGAGAGAGAGAGAGAGAGAGAGAGAGAGAGAGAGAGAGAGAGAGAGAGAGAGAGAGAGAGAGAGAGAGAGAGAGAGAGAGAGTTTTGTGATTAGTCTTGAACTAAACCTAAGTAACTATCGTAGTAATGCTAATAGAGAGTTCAGGTTATATAAAATAGATAAAGCTTTCAAAAGGAACCAGAAAAAAAATCCATTCCATCAAAGTCCTCAGATGGATATACAGAGTTCTTAAACATAAGGAAGCTACAAGATAATATACATATGGAATCGGGATTTATATCCCCCAGTGCTGTGGATATACATACTATTCTTAAACATAGGGAAGCTACATGATAAATATACATATGGAATCGGGATTTATATCCCCCAGTGCCGGGGCCTGGGAAGCCATTCGGATCCCAAATGCAATTGGAATAAGACCTTGGGAGTTGAGCAACTTGAGCTACGAAATAAAATACAAGAGTTTGGTGTAGCAAGATGGTAAGAATGTAGGAAATACGTCTGATAAAAGGCAAAATTTGCAGCTTGGGACGAAAGGATATTGCATGGACTCATTAAGTAATGCTTACAGTGAACCTCTAGCAATGCCTAGAGGATCATAATCCCCTTTAATAAGCCATTGGTTTGGTCAACCAGAAAGTTCCGGAACAAGTGAATCAGTGATCCAGTTAGGCACGAGTTGGCAACGATGACGTCACATGCCATTCAGCCACCCATTAAAATCCGGTTATGAACGATGGAGTTAACCCGTAGTGTTGCATCAATGACATTAGCTTCTATTAAAACAAATTTCTTTTAATTTGAATAGCTATTTGATTCTGTCTCTTCCCGATCCCCAGTCAGCAAACACGTATTATTCCGCCCAAGAGTAAACAATACTGCAGATACTACTTTTCATGG
The DNA here is from genome assembly GCF_036898095.1 of Palaemon carinicauda. NCBI lineage: Eukaryota > Metazoa > Arthropoda > Malacostraca > Decapoda > Palaemonidae > Palaemon > Palaemon carinicauda. The sequence continues at coordinate 306,273,540 of NC_090725.1, read as the reverse complement.
CATTGAATACCGTGACATTTATAGCTCTCTACGAATAATGAAATCAAAGTTACCGATTTATCATCAAAGCTATTAAGTGTAATTGGCTGCTCTTTGTTATAACTCATTAGTTACAAAAGGATTTCTCCAATAATAATCATGAACGAATGGTTTTAACGAAGTATTTTTTGAAAGTGCTCGTTAATACTGTCCTTTGAAATTGCAGCAAATATTAAATGTACACACAAACTCTAACCAATTCACAAGCATTCTGAATTATAAATGTTAAATTATATTTACCAATTCCGGATAGGATAAATACATTACACGGTACTGTATTATACTGTATTATATTAAGATGGTATATGGAAGAATGTAATACGAGTTGGGGAGTGCGTGAAGTGTGGAATCAACTGTGGAATAACTGTTGGCTAGTTATCTCAAAATACTGTATTCATTGCTAACAGACAAGGGATATCATTCTAGTAACAGATTTATAAATGCATAGAAAGGAGAAAGTGACAAACTAGACTGAAAGACACTCAAAAGTTAAATTCGACAAGGAAAAGAAATGATCAAACCAAATATACTAAACTCTAAAAGTAATTATTTGGCAAAGACGTCAGTTATGCGTATCGCCCCCCCCCCCTTTTTTTTTTTTTTTTAGTGTTGCGAAAAGACTTACTGGATTTGAAAAAAAATTACGGGGATAAGTTTATCTAATATCTTTTGATATTTGTAAGAAAAAAAATGAAGTATGAAATAGTGGCGTATGACAAGAAAATCTAGGGGAGCACTCAGAGACAGAGTGCACGCCTTTGCACGCCAAGCAGTCCACTTCGTACTTGCTTCGATTTATCTTCTTCAATCTAATGGATTTGTCCTTGGGTCATATCCTACATGTCAACAAAGTCTTTGAAATGGGTGCAGCAGTTTTTGCGCAATGTAGTTAAAAAAAAACTTAACATATTTGCCATTTACCTGATATTGCGATTATTTTTAAAGTACTGCTGCGTACTTGTACTTTGATGTACTTTATCAAAAAAGTTACAGATTCAACACTGGGTTATACCCAACATGACTAGTAAGTCTGGTCAAAATCAGTCCCCTAGTTTTTGTGAAAAGTTATTCACAAATAAATTAACGACAAGGGTGAGTACATACCCTTGGAAAAATATTCTATTTTGGAGAACACAATAACGCCTTTACTAATATTCTGCCAATTCAATATTCGTTATTTTCTCTTCTCTATAATCTTACCAAACCAGTCCACTTTCTTTTGATAATACTTTCCATCGATTTTCTCTTTCTTATGAAAAAGGAAGTAGACTATTGTCAGTTCTTTTGATTTACAAGTTTAAAACGAACAAGTAATCAGCACAAATTGAAATTAATATCTCCGGAAACTTAGAAGTTTAATTCTCCTTATTCAAAATCGTTACTTTTGTCCCTATCTGAAATAGTACTCTTGTATTTAGCGGGCTCCCTCTCTGGCCTATCTCAAAGATTAAACCCTCTCTGCCCTATCTCAAAGATTAAATCAAATATCTTTACTTTATCAGTTCTCTTGATCCCTATTTCCTAAAAAAGTTCATTAGTGAGCTCCCCTTATGGCAGGTCTCTTATCTTTCTCTGCCAGAGTTTACAGTTATTTTGAATAACATTCCCCATTATAAATACTTGAGTAATTAAACTTTGTTTCTTCTTGAATATCTCTATCGCATATCCTTAGTTATTGGGATAACTTAATGAACAGTCATGTAAAAGGTCTTCCCACTTGTAGTACACACATTTAAAATATATATATATATATATATATATATATATATATATATATATATACATATATATATATATATATATATATATATATATATATATATATACATATATATATACATAAATATTTCTTTCTGGTCATGCTGAGCGCCATTGCAAGACATAACTACTCTGTCCCTTCCCGTCCTTTGGGATGGGAAGAGGGAGTACTCATACCCTGGTGAAACGGGGCACCCTGAGAGGTACGCTCAGAAACCACAACTGCCGTGTTGTAATTAGGAAAGGTGCACTAGCCCATGCAGGGTGCACCAGCCACAGACTAAGAGACAAAATGTCTGATTTATGGTAATAATGAAACAGACATCATGCTAGGAGAGCCCCTTCAAGTGAAATAAGGAACGTAATAAGTTTTGAAAAGGATTACCAGAGGAAGATAAAGAAGCAGATAGGGAAAAGTCTAACCTTTCTATTAACCATCACACATTCTTGGTCCTTCTATTAAGCTTACCCAAAGCACAGAAAAACAGAATAGTGTGCCTGACTGTACCCTCATAATCTACAGAACTAAACTAGAACACTTAAAGACAATAGTACAGAGGCTATGGCACTAACGAAGACTAGAGAACAATAAGTATTTTCCTAGAAGTGCTGCTAACCTTAGCAATGAACAACTTCAGTTTTTAACCACTAGAGTGAAATTGAATGAGGTAGGAGGTAGGGACCACTTCACACTTACATCATGTCCTTGGCAACATTGCCTGGCCATTACAACATTCATTTTGCCTGAAACGAACCTTGCTGACAGCTTTACCATGTTGTTGACTGCCCAGTTGTGCACTTATTGTGCTGTGTTCTGAGAAAAACTTCTTGCTCCGAGGAGATGCGGGATAACCTCCACCCGTGAAAAGGCAGGTACAGTAACACCTTGCGATACGAAAGTTTCTGTGTACCAAAAACTCGCCATAAGAAAGACAAACTATAATAATATTGCCTCATATTACGAAAAAATATGGATACAACACAATTTGCCAAAATATAGCTTTAAAATTCCCACGCCTCACAACTTTAAACTCGCCACTATCGTCCTGCTTTTTTCATTGGTTATCTCCCTTCCCAGGTGTAAGTTACTGCCATTAAATCCTGCTCTCCTATTGGTCCCCATATTTCCCATCATGCTTCTACATATTAAGAGTCCCTCGATCATTTTGTTTCGACAACACTTATCGTTCAGATTAAATTCATATTGGCGATTTCAATTTCATAATTATAGTTTTTGTGTTGCTTTATTCAGCCCACAATTCTATAGCCATGGATTCCAAGAATGTTACTGATGTTCAAGGAAAGAAGAGGATGCTTTCTTTGGACACCAAGCTGGAGATTATCAAGAAGTATGAGGGTGGCATGCGGTTGAGTGTGATTGCTAAGAACTATGGCCGAAATCCGTTTATGATAGGTACTATTTTTAAGTAGAAGGAAACCATCAAAGCTGCAGCACCTAAGGGTGTAACTGTCCCTTCAAGTAAGAGCAGTCCCGTCCATAATGAGATGGAGAGACTTCTCCTCTGGATTAAGGACTCGCTGGAGACACTATCATAGATAATAATCTGCTTTAAGACCAGCACTATTTTCGGTGATCTCGTGAATGCTCTGGCTGAAGACAATGCAAGAGAAGGGACATCGCAGCAGGCAAACCCCAAAGTTCAAGGCTTCACGCGAGTGGTTTGAGAGCTTCAAGAGATGGGCTGGCCTTCATTCGATGGTGCGGCATGGGGAGGATGCCAGCTCAGACACGAAAGCGGCTGAAGTCTTTGTTAATAAATTTTAAGAGTTGACTCGCCAGAAAGGCTACATTCCCCAGCAAGTCATTTATCAAATGTAAAAAACTGGGATATTCTGGGAAAAAAATGCCTTATCAGACCTATATCACGGTGGAAAAGAAGAAGTTTCCTGGATGTAAGTCTACGAAGGACAAGCTTACCCTTGCACTCTGTGCTAGTGCCAGTGGGGATTGTAAGGTTAAGCCCTAACTGGTGAACATTCAGAGAGTCCTCGAGCCCTTAAAGTCCACAAAGTGCTAAACGAGAAGCTTCTAGTGATGTGGAAGGCTAATGCGAAAGTCTGGGTAACTAATTTTTCGAGTGGGTAAACTTCCATTTCGGTCCGACTGTTAAAAGTTATCTGGAAGATAACCACCTCTCCCTGAAATGTCCTGTTCTCTTCCTTCCACCTAATACCACCCCTCTCCTCCAGGCCGTAGACCAGCAAGCGATTTCTAATTTCCAGAAGCTCTATACAAAACATCGCTTCAAGAGATGTATCAAAATCACTGACAGCACAAACCTTTTGAAATCACTGACAGCAAAAACCTCACCCTTCGTGAATTTTGGAAGGAGCATTTCGAGACCGTTACATGCCTCAGACTCATCGATCAAGCTTAGCAGGAAGTGTCTAGATGCATCTTGAACTCTTCGTGGTCAGCCTAAAAAGGAGAGATATAGGCTACTACTAAATACAGTACTAAAACTAGAGGGGCACTCAGTAGAGCGCAGACCTTCGCCGCGGCAGCTATTTCTCGACCTTACCTTTGACCTTGCCATGTACTACTTGGCGGGGATTTTCATACACATACACGAACCAAGTTTGATGTTTCCAAGACAACGAAGTCCAAACTTATAGCTGATTATGTGAATTGGACATTTTGTTTGACTGTGATCTTAACCTTTGCCCTTGACTTTCCAAAATTTAATAATTTCCAGTTAATCCCTGCAGGTTTCATTACTCTATGATTAAAATCATGGCCAGGAAGCTGTTCACAAACACACACAAACAAAAACAGTCAGGGGCAATAACATGACCTTCCCACTTCGTTGGCGGAGGTAATTGAAAAAAAAAATCTATGCATAAATGTCAAGGATTAGCTACTAGGCCAAGTTTCTTTCATTAACCCAGTTATGGATAAAGTTCTTAAATTGCATGGTTAGGATTACAATACATACACTATGATTTGGCATACTGTATTGTGTTTGAGAGGGTAATCATTCAGTACACTGGATTGGTCTTTAACAAACAATGATAACTGTAAAATGGTTTTAAAGGGAGAGTTAAAAAGTAACTTTTGTTAAGCCAAGTGCCTTGAAGGGTCACATTTAAGCTAACCTAGAATATTCAGCCTTTTAAAACATATTTTTGGCTTTGACTAACATCTGTTAAACAAGATTCCAAAGTGGTTTAATTTCCTTAAATGTGTGCAAAAGCTATAAAAATCTTAGAATATCGAGGATGTGTTGGTATAATGTAATGTATTGTACCGTTTTGTAATTTACACCTACAGTATACTGTATTCAGGTTCTTTATTTTCAAAAGATCAATACTTTTAACAAGACCAAGACCACATTTCTCACACAAAATGTCACTTAGTGTAGCTGCATGTGGTAATTTTGAAATGGAGTACACACTGAGGAAAGAAGTAGTCTGGCTTTGTCGCAAGAATTTCCTCATCCCCAATTTCTGACAATCTCAAACGAACGTAATGTCCCAAGACAAAGAAGAGGCATTGATACACCTTTTATCATTAGAGACTGAAAGGACCCTTCTAGGATAATAATAATGCTGTATTTCATCTGCTGAAATGATGCTTTATAAACCATGCTGCCAACCTCGGCTTCACAGATTATGATAACCCATAACTCAGTACACTATTATATATGAATAATAGCCTAATTTGTCACTAACACTGAACCTGGAATAAAAAGGGTTCATTTGTGTGTGTGTTTTGACACTTTCACAAGAAAACGAAGGAGAAATGAAAGTAATAGCACGATTCTCTAATTTTTCTGTCAGATACACAATCTTTGTATTCTTCCAACAAAGTATCTTGCTTTATGCATCTGAACATTATTGTTGCTGCAAACCACTAGATTTAGTTTTCCCTACTCAAATATAATTCAATTAAGGAATACCAATATGTTGGGAAACCCAAAAATTTTGTAACACTATAAAGTACACTAATGGCAGATATGCTTAAATCATACCAGAGAGAGTTGTAAAAATTAGAGAAACCGGAGTTATTAGGAGAGGGGGACCAAAGAACTAGGATAAGGTGTCATCCTCATTTATAGATATGGGGATCCATCACCTACAAACTCTCTCTTTGTCTAACATAGTCTATGATGTTGTATAACTTGGTAAACCTTGATTGCAAGATAATGCATTTTCCATTCATCTTAAATAGCCATATACTGTATATATTTTATTTGGATAACACTAAAATATGCGTGGCAGCTATTACTTAGAAGGAAAAGAATTCGTTCCTATGCATATACAAACCTTTTAGCCTTCAAAATTGGAAATATTGAAATCGATAACAAGCCAGTTAACGAGGGCGAGTGTGGCTTAGTAGCCTTGTCCACTTCCGTCAAAGACACGTCAAAAGAGTTTAGACGTACTGCTGCATCTTGACCAACGCAGTTTAATTTTTTTTGTACTTCTTAGTTTAAATGGTTTATCATGGCTTTGTGATAATGATGAAACTATGTAGGAATTTGCATGTGGATGAAGGATTGACAGCAATTGGTTTATGACTAAAACCGAGATGAATACACATTCACTCTGCACTTCAACAGCATGATTGTTTTCAATTATCCCTACATGCTCAAGCGTAAATTATTGCTTCCTGTTAAGGGCAGGTGTATATTTAGAGTAGCAGCAAGTCCAAGTTTTCTCCGGCATCCTTTTTGGCAATGGCCAAGACAGTGTGTCCATTGCTGAAGCTCCTGGGTATACAGTACATCCCTGGATTAGTCCCCAGGAGTATCACTCAGGAGCAGTGAAAATTTGGATCTACATTGCCAGGTTTTTTCCATGGTTAGAGGTGTGAGGGATGATTGCTATACAGTACTGCAAAATGTGCAGAAAGGTTTTCCTTGCAGACCACCGCCGATGCATTTGATATTAGGACTCGAACCAGAAGGCATATACTTCTTGGCCAGCAACCATGGCCACATTTCTCATAGATCGAGTAGTAATCGGACACCATGACTTATTTCACACAGACAACGTTATTATTAACTCTGGCCCCTTTGGAAAAGTACATGCTGCCTGGTCGAAAGGCAGGGACCAACATCACACCAGGCAGCATAGGAGCGAGCCAACTGAGTTTGAAGAAGAGGGGTGCTCTGGTATCAGAATTCTCAAACTAATTGGTCATGAGATAGCAATGGTGCCTTGGATTACTTAAGGGCGAGGATTCAATCACTTATGACAAGTCACGTGCAGGCGTTTATGAAGAACTGATTTGCAGGACTCCCTGTTCCACTGCACAGTCTCCTTCAAAGGCATTAACCCTTCAAAGGCCATCTGGGGATAAACCTTTGGGTGTAGCAATGCCTGTAGGATTAGTAGGGAAGAAGGTCACCAAGCTTAGCTAGACCTCTATCAGGACCACCTGCATCTAATACTACTGTACCTGACCAGTTCAGGAGGAAAAGCAGAAAAGAGGTGGAAAGGGTACTTGTTCAGGTTTCCCCTCCTCTGCTGTTAGAAGAACAAGGATGCCTAGCTTGACTTTGAGCAAGCTGGCAGAGGATTGGGAGCGAGGACCAGGTAGCGAGTGTCCTTCATTACCTGCACAGTATGTACTACCTTCTCTGGACTGCCAGCCCTCCCCTATCTTGTAGACCGACTGTGTTCGTACCTATCCTACATTACCCAAAGCTGTAAGATTATTGCATAAGCGAAAGGAAGTTGGACATGATAGTGCTCGAAGACATTCAAGACAGATCTCCTGCCTTTTACATTTGACCATTCATGTGGAAGACATCTGGGTCTAAAGACTGATCATCAACCTCCAACTTTTCACCTGACCATTTTGACCAGTAATCAGGCTCAGAATAGAAATGGTAAGAACTGCGCTGAGCTCCAGGAGAGGAGACAGTTGCATGGTAATCAGCCATGGGAGAACCTATATCCTTGCATACGGAACATGCTTAAAATTATTCGTATCTCGGATATAGATTTGAATACCTTCTATCCATCCTCCTCCTCATTTGGGAGGAGATACTGCTTGGCTAATTTTTTCTGAAAAGTTTGCTCAGTTATAAAGCCCACCTTCATCAGTCTTTTACTGCAGCTCATAGTGATCACCAGTGCTGCATCCAAAATGAATATGACCAGTTAATTAACTTTCATTCTCGGCATATGCCAAAAAGTGCTATCTTCGATGAGAAGAATCTTGTACCCAAGGATCTATGGGTATCCACCCATAGGCAGTGAGAGGTAAACAAAATATGTTAGATTTTTGTCTCGATACTCGAGCTACAGAGATTCTTCTTGAGTGCTGAGGAGGAGCCAATATTCTTACCATCATGAGCCCTTGCTACAGTTGGACCTCAAACCCTTTTGCTGTTTGAAGTACAGTATATCCACAATTAGTAGTCTAACAAAGCTAGAAAGAAACAAAGTTCTTTGATATCTTCTCTTTATTTTGCCAGCACTAAGAAACATCTTTGGAGCTCAGGCCTGTAGTGTCGAGTTCTCCTGATAGTAATGTGGAACTGCTGCAGGAAAGAGAAGCCAGTTATTCCGATGCCCTATGGATGCGTCCTCAGAAGAGATAGAAAAGGACTCAAACCTGGTATCATAGGCAGCTTGGTCTCAGCCACTGAACTCAGGAACTAAGTATAGAGACCTCCTTTCATCCTTAGGAATTTTTATTATTATTACCAGCTAAGCTACAACCCTTGTTGGAAAAGCAGGACGTCCTAAGCCCAAGGGCTCCACCAGGGAAAAATAGAAGAGTCAAGAGAGGAAATAAACTATAAGAGAAGTAATGAACAATAAAAATAAAATATTTTAGAAACAGTAATAACATTGAAATAGATCTTTCATAAAAAAAAAAAATACGGTCTTCTACCCTTAACAAGAGGAATGTAGTAGTTAATCCCATAAACAAAGAAGAATTGTTTGCTAATCTAGAGTTGTCAGGTGTATGAGAACAGAGGAGTTCGAGTTAAGAATAGGCCAGACTATTCTTCGTATGTGGAAGCAAATGAAAAATTAGCCGTACCCAGAAAGAGGGATCCAATGAAGTACTGTCTGGCTAGCAAAAAGACTTGTCAATACTCTAGCGGTAGTATCTCAACTAGGCGACTAGCAATATAAAAAGAACTTACAACTCGCTTCACTGATGCTAAGGTAGCTGAAAGACCATCTGAATAGTATGATCATGTTTGATGCTCATCTCAAAAGTTTGTATAGGGCACACATAAAAGACCTGGGAAGCCGATTACATCCCACTCTGGGGCTCAAGTTTCCAGGGTGGGCACAAATGCCCCTCAGTCGGAAGACTTTGCTCAAAACTAAACAGTCTTTTCCTTGCCACAAACGAGAGCCACTTCTCTTGGTGAAGACAGACGACCAAGTCCATGATCTACGCTTGATATGGCAAGATACAAGTACCCCAGCTATATCATCACTCACGTAAAGTCCACTTCCTAGGATGACAGATACAGGGGTCCATCATAGATTCCCACACATCTCACGAGCAGTTCCTTGTTAAAATCTTTTCATTCAGAGATGCTGCCGATTGTTAGTCTGTCGGGGAAAAGTGTAGGGGTACAGGAGATAACATGGAATTGGCTAGTGTCCTCTGACCCTTACCATGGTTCTCAATGTGGAAAAAGTACATCAGGAAGATTCCAGTTTTGCCAAGTAGCAAACAGGTTGATCACCAGGGATAACCAGTTTAAGAAAGAAGCTTTTCTGTAGCACGAGGAAGGGACCATTCTGAACCTACATCCTGCACCTGGTGACAGCTTGTTTGCTAGAACATTCCAGTACTGTAGTCAGGAAGGAGCTTTGATGACAGCACTACAACATTGTTCACTACACAGATGTGCACCTACCTTTTCAACTCGCAAAAACTCCCAGACAGTACTTCCCTGCTTGTTGACATATATATGATATGATCATAGTGTTGTCCCTTATCAAACTATTAGAAGGTTTGCAGTGCTAGGAACATGGCACACATTTTCAACAGGCTGATATGCATGAGCTATTCCTCTCTGAATCATAACCCTAAAGTTTGATTCTTCAGGTGCACACTCCACCCCTTCTTGAAACCATCCGCGAACACAAGAATCTCCGAAGTTAGGGAGTAGAATATAACTTGCTGGTTATGCATTAGTTGTTTAGCCATCAGGAAAGATAGTCCCGTACCTCTTGCTCCACCGACTCAGATGGAAAGGGAGACCAATGGCCGTCGATCAGCGACTACTCAAGTACCACTGAAGCAATCACTGGTGGAGATGCCACGTGGAAAGTGCTTCTCCCAGGAAGATGATGCAGATGAAATTATCACAGATGAGCCAGGAATTCTCACTTGAATGGGAATGAGACTACCCAATTGATCACAATCTCAAGCTAGTGAAAAAAAAGTTGGTTTCTATCTTGAAGCAACTGCCTCTCGGAACAGGCTATCATCATCCAGTCGCCAAGATACCTCAAGAGATACCATATCTTGTTTGAGTTGTCCAAAGCCAAGACCAGAGAGAACACCCACATGAACACTTATAAAAGCAGTTTAAAGTCGGGAACACGACAAATTCGTAGATAATTTGTATTTTTTCTAACTATACAAACCTTAGCTATTTAATAGGGGTATTACTTTCGGCGTAGCTGAAATAATGAGCCATTACAATTTTAACGAGGGTTTACTACACCACCGCTAGTTAGCGGGGGGTAGGGGAGGGTAGCTTGCTACCCCACCCTCACACACACCTGTGCTTGAGCTCACTTTGCTTGGAGGTAGGACCTCAAGGGGGATAGGGATGGCGGGCAAGTTTGATTAAATAGCTAAGGTTTGTATAGTTAGGAAAAATACAAATTATCTATGAATTTGTCATTTGATCCGTAACTGACATACAAACCACGCTATTTAATAGGGGTGACTCACCCATTAGGAAGGGTGGAACATCCCAGCCAGTACTGGCTTTTGGCTTTGCCTGAGGGCTCATTATTTGAGTGTGTCAGCACTCAAAAATAAGGAGTCCCTGCACCTCGCTAGAACCTTGCTACGCAAGGACTGCAGCCTACGCAAGCTGTTTGTGAAGGTATAATACAGTGCGACTCGTCCAAGGAAGTTGACCTGTAGTCTTTTAGATGGAAACTTTAGGCTAGGACTCTCCCAATACCACCTCATCAGGGTATGGGGAAGTGACAGTATTAGCTTAATACTAGGAACACAAGGAAACATGGTTTACCTGCAGTGGTTTGAGGTCAGCTGTGCCGTGCAGAGAACCCAGGATGCTGCTTTCCCCAAGAGAGGGAAAGATGAAGAAAAGAATAAGGGCCAGACAAACCTTTTCATTCATGCAGACTAAGACCGGGTAACAATGCTCTCAACCTTCTGCTACTTGTCCAATAAGGAGCCTGAGGTTTTAAACCAGCTGTTGTGCAGCCACCACAGGGCCGAAAGAGAACGTATCGAGCCTCCTGTGGGTCACGTCTTGCAGGTAGTGGGCTGTGAAGGTCGTCCGACGCTTCCAAACCCCCGCCTGAAGAACCTGCGTCACTGAGAAATTCTTTTTGAAGGCCAGGGACGTAGACACGTCCCTGACACCATGTGCTCTAGGGCGACGTGACGGAGGAGGGTCTGGATTCAGGGACAGATGAATCAACCTACGAATCCACGTCGAGATGGTATTCTTGGTGACCCTCCTCTTAGTCCTCCCAGTGCTAACAAACAATGCTTGCACCTGAGGACAGACTGCAGCCATTCTTTTGAGATATAGCCTCAAGCTCCTTAATGGGCACAGTAGGATATGGTTTGGGTCATCTGTTACAGAACGGAGACTCAAAATCTGGAAGGAGTCGAACCGAGGGTCCGCCACCCCTGGATTCTGAGTCTTAGCAATAAACTCGGGGACGAATTTGAACGTTACCTCCCCCCATCCCCTTGAATGGGCGATGTCATACGAGAGACTATGAAGTTCACCAACTCGCTTGGCCAAAGCCAAAGCTAGTAGGAACACCGTCTTCCAAGTTAGGTGGAGATCTGAAGCCTGGCGTATTGGTTCATGGAGAGGTCTCTTAAGAGACCTGAGAACTTGAACCACGTTCCATGGAGGTGGTCTCACTTCCGACTGAGGGTAGATAAGTTCATAACTTCGTACGAGTAGGGAAAGTTCCAGCGAAGAAGAAATGTCCATTCCTTTGAGCCTGAAGGCTAGACTTAGGGCTGAGCGATAGCCTTTCACCGCTGAGACTGAAAGGCACATTTCTTATCGCAAATACACGAGGAACTCCGCTATTATTGGAATAGTGGCATCGAGATGGGATAGCTGCTTCGAAAAGGTACCTCCTTGCTTGCTGCTGTAAGCCAATACTGTGGTGTTGTCGCTCATCACCACCACAGAGTGACCCGCCAGGTATTGTTGGAACTGTTGAAGGGCCAAGAAAATGGCCTTCATCCTGAGGCGACCGTTGGGAACTAGACGAGCCAAAGATGAGAGGTGACTGAGGAGACGTAACCACGATTGGGCTGGAAGCTCTTCTTGTCTGAGAAAAGAGCTTGCGACCTTCCTCAGCCTTGCTATCCTGTCGTCCGATGGGAAGAAGGCTTTGTGGAGATTGGTGTCTATAATCATGCCTAGGTATACCAGTCTTTGAGTGGGAAGCAGAGAAGACTTCGAGATTTACCATGATCCCCAGATCCTGGCAAAGTCCCAGAAGTTTGTCTTGGTGTTGAAGAAAGGATGACTCCTAGTCTGCTAGGATCAGCCAGTCGTCCAGATAACGGAGGAGACGGATGCCGATCCTGTGTGCCCACGACGATATTAGGGTGACCACTCTGGTGAAAACCAGAGGTGCTGTGGAGAGACCGAAACACAGCACCTTGAACTGGTACACCTTGCTGTCTAGGCGGAATCTTAAGTACTTCCTTGAAGACGGATGGACTGGGATCTGGAAGTACGCGTCCTTCAGATCCAGTGTACACATGAAGTCTTGTGTCTCACTGCAAGTCTGACCGTGTCTGCGGTCTCCATGCTGAATGGAGTTTGTTTGACAAACTTGTTCAGAGCTGAGAGGTCAATGACTGGTCTCCAGCCTTCAGACGCCTTCTTTACAAGAAAGAGTCGACTGAAGAAGCCTGGGGATCCGTCGAGGACCTCTTGGAGAGCGCCCTTCTTCAACATGGTCTGAACTTCTGCCCGAAGAGCCTGCCCCTTTGCTGATCCCATGGCAAGGGAGCTCAATGACACTGGATTCGTCGTCAGGGGAGTTAGAGATGTTGTGAACGGGATGCGATATCCCCGATTGATTACGGAAATCGTCCAGGAATCGGCCCCGAGTTGCTGCCACCTGTCTGCGCAACTTTGTAGGCATCCCCCCACTGGTGGACACACAGGGGGACTGCCAATCCTAGCGTTTGCGGCCTCTGCTGCTCCCTCTAGGATTTTTCCCTCCCCTGGAGGACTTTTTGCCTTTCCTGTCCTTGACAGGAAAGGGCTTAGACACCACTGTCTTCGCTGCCGTTGTCGGTTTCATGGTCTTGGTAGGACGGGGCTGCTGGGGCGCTGGAGGCTTATAGGGCTTGGATGTCAAAGCCCTACGTAGGAGGGAGTCTTGGTGGGACTTCCTCCACCTCTCAGCAGCATACTCCACGTCTTTAGGCTCAAACAGATTCGTTCCCTCCATGGAAGAATGTCTGAGCCTGCTTATCTCTGTGATAAGGACCTTCTGATGGAACCTCTCAGCCACCGCAACCCGACGTTACAGGATGGTGTTCGCCCACAAGTTCGAGACTTGGTGGGCCAGAAACTCGATCGTGCGAGTGCCTGAGAGTAGGAAGGTCTCCATAGCTTTCCTGGTACGTTCTTTGGAGAAATCCTCCGAACTTATCAGGATACCTAAGGTACCTAACCAGATATCCAGCCACAAAGTGGCCTCCATAGCACACTTTGCAACCTTTTCCTGATTAATATTCTCAGTCGCCAAGAATGAGACCTGCCGGTTGGAGTCTCTCTCAAGAGGGACTCCCTTGGTATGCTCTTCCAAAGAATGGTGAAGGGGAAGAGCCAAACAAGACTCCAAGATCTCGATGTACCTCCTCTGCTGTACGCGAGGAGGTGGGAGAAGCTTGTTACCGGCACTGGATCGGCTGGAGGAGGCTAACTCAGAGAACTGGACCGCGATCTTGTCCCTGGTACTCTTAACCCCCTGAGACCAGGGCAGAGCGGCTCTGGCCATAGAAGGTTTATGAGTCCCAAATACGCGGTCCAAGACCGTGTCTTTGCCCTCTCGAGGGAGAATCTCTGGGTCAGCAAACCCATTGAGAGTCCTCATAAGGGTCAGAACCTGCCAAAATGCATGTTCTGACTCCTGTAGCTCTCCTCTGGAAGCTGGACTCGCAGCGAAGTCTCCTGTCCCCAAAGGCTCTTCTTTGGGAGAATAGCGGACGTTCTCCGAGTGACTAGCAGGCTCCGTCCTAAGTCTTGTCGAGGATTTCGGTACTGTTTTAGAGTCCTTCGGCTCCCTCCTGGGAGGGATGCAGGACTCCAACAACGACTGAGGTAGGCTCTTCTCCGCCCATACCCGAGAAGACTTTCCAACGCGAGGTGGGGTTTCCCTCACTGGTGCGATGGGGGAACGTCTCACCTCACGTGACTCCCCTGAGGACGGGAAATTGTCGTCCGACAGGGAGGGAGAAAAAGTCGGGGGGGGGGGGAGGGGGAGTCTGCCTCGAAGGCTTACGAGGAGACAGCTTGGTCCTCGGAGAAATCACCGCGTCCGAAACTCATCTTTTTCTCTTCAGAGGGGTAGACGCAGCCAAGGATTTGTGGCCCAATTCAGAGAGAACAGGCTTGACATCCAGTGTAACCGCTCTGATCAGTGCCCCAAACCCCGGCTGCTGGCTGATAGCTGTGCTATCAGACACTCCATCTGGAGAGACAGGGATTGAATTGACCGATCCCTGGGAGGAGTTTCCATAGGGGGGGCTTGCCTGAAAAGAAAAGGAAGAAATGTCCCTGGACCTTTCTGAAACCTTCTCCTCCATCGGCGAGCGCGCTGTTCTGTGCTTGCGGGGGAGGGGGGGGGGGAGAGAGGAAATATGCGTGGATGGCGACGTAGCCATGCGTTGTCCTGCAGCCTCGCACACAGGAGGGTATTGGCGATCGCGCGCTGGGGAGTAGCCGGGGTCGCGCGCAGGAGACTGCTGGCGCGTGCGGGAGACTGATGGCTCGCGCACGGGACTGCTGATGCGCATGAGGGTGATTGTGAGGGAGCGCTCGGGCGAGCGATGGCGCGTAGAAGCGTGCGCAGGAGACACCGGAGAGTGCGCAGGAGACACCGGAGAGTGCGCAGGAGGCTGATTGTGCGCTAGCGCGCGCGGGTGAATGTTTGCGCGCCCGCAGGATCAGGATGAAGGGCCCGTGGGCGTGCGGGCGAGAGATCGCGCGCCCCAGATGATGTCGTAGGGCGCCAGCGTGCAGGGAGATATCCCATGCGCGCGAGCACGCAGCAGGAACCTGTGATCGTTGGCGCGCCTCTTGTGGCCGCACATCAGGCTGGCGGTGTGTAGCTGCTGTAGGGGATGGGCGTGGGCGCGCATCCTCGTGGCCGCGTGCAGGTGAACGCGCGCAGTTGCGCGCTGGCGAGGGATGGTGCGCAGGAGATAGCAGGCGACACGTGGGCGAGTGCTGACGAGTAGGTGAAGTCTTAGACTTCCCTACCGCCCCCAGATCCGAAGATCGGTGGCGCGCAGGAGCGCGCTGGCACGCAGGAGAGTGCTGGCGCGTTGGCGAGTGCTGGCGCGAAGGAGAGCGCATGGTGTTGGCGCGCAGTAGGTTGGCGGCACGCAGGTGAGCGCCGGCGCGCTATCTCAGGAACAGCAGAAGCAGGAGACAGTTGGCCCGCATGGCACGTAAGGGACGTGTGCACGTGATGGCGCGTACACCCTTGTTGCCCTGAAGGGACCAGTGCCCGACTATGAAAGACAGGTTAGTCGGCGCGTAAAGCGCATCAGCTGCCAGGAACGGCGACGGCAGGTCAGCAGGTCTGACGGGTGGAAGGTCGACGAGTCCTTTGATAAGACGACCTTCCACCGAAGGGGATCGCGAACGATCTGCAGAGAGGTCCAGGGTCGTAGCAGGAACAGTCGGTGATCGATGACGAGGCTCCTCTGCGGCGGACTGCAACGATAATGATGAACCGAAGAGGCGCCTCCTCACCGTCTTATAAGGTGAAGGAAGGCCTTTCCGGCGAAGAGGAAGGCGAGCCTTGCGACGTATATGCCTTCTGCAGTTCTCCGAAGAGGAGTCTCTGTGAGTGAACTCCCCCGAGGGGAAGAATCACCGGCAGGAGAGACTGTTGGACTTAGTTTCTCCCTCGTAGGTCGAGCAGGAACGGGAGAAACTAAGCCTTCAGCAACTGCGGGATGAGAAGAGGCAGAGGTATTAGGAGATACCGCATTGGATACCTCCGACACCACAACGTCGACAATAGACAGAGGATCAACCTCTGCCAAAGTCGGCGATTGCTTGACAGCAGCACCCAATCGGAAGATGTCAAGAAGTGCTTCCTTGGAGGGCGAACCCTCGAGCCCCAATGAAGACCAAAGCTGAAATAAATTAGAAAAATTAAGATCCTCCCCCGTGGGGAGAGGTGGAGCTGCCTCGCTAGGGGAGGCAACGCCATCTCTCGAACCCCGAGTTCGGGAAACAGAACCACGGTCTACGCTACCACTCGCCGGTCTCTCGAAAGAGACCGATTGAGCAAGAGCTTCGGAGGAGGTTTGGGCAACGGAAGAAGAGTCCTTGGGATTTTCTCCTTTCGAAGAAAACTTCGAAGGAGAAATATCCCGCCTGGACTTCTTCTTATGTCGCCGAGAAAACCTATCCCACTGGGAGGTAGACCACTCCCTACACTCACCACACTTATTGTCACTATCACACCGTTGACCTCTACAGTAAGAGCAAAGGGTGTGAGGGTCCGTCTCGACCGCATACATGAAAGTTCCACTGGGGCGGTCGAGTAAACCAGGACAAGTGCGCATATTCGCAGAGGCCAACTTTACACTCAAACCTGTAGGAGAAAAAGCAAAAAGACATTAATGGCTGTCAGAGAGAGGCGAGGGCGAGAGCGGACACCGCTGACTACCGCCCGAGCCGAGAGCAAAGTGAGCTCAAGCACAAGTGTTTGTGAGAGGGGGGGGGGGGGGGGGGTTAGCAAGCTACCCTCCCCTACACCCCGCTAACTAGCGGTGGGGTAGTAAACCCTCGTTAAAATTCTAATGGCTTGTCATTTCAGCTACGCCGAAAGTAATACCCTTATTAAATACCGTGGTTTGTATGTCAGTTACGGAACAAACATGGATTCAATTTGATACAACACTTCCGAGGATGAAGCGGACTTATGAATAGATATCTAAAAATTCAGGTCCTCGAGCTTCATCAAAAGCTAGGAGTGTTCCTCTTTGATGGCAGAACATACGGTACTTGCCATCTCCATATTGGACAGAGTTAAAAAATACTAGGTCAGTGTCCGACCTTCAGTTCCCAGTTGACTTCTCCACCGAGAAGAGTCAACTTTGGAAACCTGGGGAAGCGTCTTAAACTACTTTGAGCACATTCTTCTCCAACGCTTTCCCCTCTGGCACTATGGCAAGAGCTTTCCTCCGCAATTTCAAGAGTGTCGTTAGAATGCAAGGGAGGGGAGAATTGAAAACCTACAAAGGTTAGGAGATATCTGTCCCAAAGGATTACTACCATCCACTGCTCTACTCCGTGTTCCTATCACATTGCACAATGGCATGAGTGTCATCTACTCCCTCGGGGTACCTGGAGAAGAGAACGACCAACCTCGGCTTTCCTTTCCGCCCTTCTTGAATCTACCTCCCCTCCTGAATTGCCAAGTTAAGCACGAAAGGATTGAGCTGTCTGGACCTTTCGTAGAGAAAGCTGCAGCTCCTTCAAAGCCAATACTGAATGTGGCAGAAACTGAAAATCTTGTTGCAGTTGCCTTCGAAGGTCCAAGTACCTGAAGGTAACTACACAGTGGATGAGGAAGTCATGGTTAGTCCTCCTCCCCTGTAATCTCTACATCCTTCAGAGAAAAGAGGGACATAGCCTTCAGAATCAAAGCATTCCTCAATGTCAACATCACATCTGGGCCAAATAACAGTGTCTCATCTCTTCAAGACCCAGTTGTCCCATTCATTCATTGACTGGTTTGCCAAGGTTATTGCCTTTGCACCAGTCAGAACCAACTTCATGTACTGCACTTTGGCAACATTCTTAGTGGTGAAGTAGGCACCTGCCTGGACCACAAGTCAATACAGGAGATTCCCTGGAGGCAGGCCATGGAAAGATTGCATGGCAGCTGATTCAAGAGCTGAGGAGACTGTGCCCTCAGTCCTAAGACTTTGACTAGCAAAACTGCTCGCAAAACAAAAAATAATGGTTAAGCAGAAAGAGATGAGGTTGCACCCTGGGGTGAGAAATTTTTTTTGGCTGAGATAGTACAAGATGCAGGATCTTGTTCAACCAGCTACACTTCAGTAAATTTTCAGGCATAGCTTTCTGAGAATTCCCTCTGTGCAAGGCCACACAAGCAAACCACGGCCCCTGGCAAATTTAGCGAGAGATTTGATCCTTGACGGGCACCAAAAAAGTGGATCGATGACCGTCAAATCCACTTTCACAGGGGCTACAGTAACCTCTCCCAAGTCAATGCACTCACTAATGAGAGCAAGAGCATTGATATTATTATTATTATTATTATTATTATTACTTGCTAAGCTACAACACTAGTTGGAAAAGCAAAATGCTATAAGTCCGATGACTCCAACATTGAAAATAGCCCCGTGACGAAAGGAAATAAGGAAATTACAAGAGAAGTAATAATCAAAATAAAATATTTCAAGAACAGTCACAGCATTAAAGTAAATCTTTCCTATATAAACTACAAAAATTAAAAAAAAAAAGATGAAGCAAAATAACATAGAATAGTGTACCCGAGCTTAGTTTGATTTTGGAGTGACCCTTTCCTAGAAGAGTTGCTTACCATAGCTAACGAGTCTTCTACCATTACATCAAGAGGTAATTAGCCACAGAATTATATTGCAGTAGTTAATCCCTTGAGGGAGAAAAACTTGTTTTGTAATCTCAGTGTTGGCAGATGTACGAGGACAGAAGAGAATATGTAAAGAATAGGTCAACTATTTGGTATATGTGTAGGCAAAAGGAAAACGAGCCATGACCAGAGAAAGATCCGATGTTGTACTCTCAGGCCAGAAAAAAAGACCCAATAACTATCTAGCAGTAGTATCTCAACATATGAAACAGCAATAGGTCACGGGACTCGCAACCTCCATTGGACCAGTTAGGCATTGTTTGGGAGTAGAGAACAGGTCTCAGCAATTCCCTCAAGAGCCATTTTCTTCCTATGCGTGCACAAGATCTCGGCCGAGAACACGACCAGAAGTGTACCTCTTAACCAGTTGAAGGAAGCCTAAATCAACAAGCAGCCTTCTGTTCAGAAGCAGGTGCTAAATTGATGATCAGCTTCCCCTTCAGATCAGATGCAGGGATGCATTAGGCCATCACTCCCCCGCCAGAGACTGACAAAGTACAGCATATTTGAGCTTCTATGCAGTGTATGAGTAAGCGTCTGGACCTGGGTCTAAACTGTGCTCGTGATTGTGCAGAACGCGATCGCAAGACTTCTCCTTGTGAAGAGACACCTTCGAGGAGAGCGTTGAGTGCGAAGCTCTAGAGAGTGAACGCCTTCTAGAAGAAGAGCGTTCGGATCGTGATGACCTACAATCCATCACTTCTTTTGATCGTCGGGAATGGCAATCGGGAAGGGTGTCCCGAAGGGCGAGGCGATGTGGATGCTCGTCCCTCAGCGCTGTTGGTGGTAGGAGCACTGGTCCCCGGAAGATCAACACCTGCTACCTGTTTGGGAGAAAAAAAGGGTTGAGGGTTACAAGATGACGAGGTCCCAGGATGGCGAGAGGGTTCATCGTCAGCAAGAGGCCGTTGGAAAGGCGAATGCGAGTGGTCACCTCGTCCGCGCATAGAAGGGTCAGGAGAGGGAGAAAGATGGACTTCGCTCCCCGGCGGCTTTAGGTAAAGTTGCTCCTCTAGGGGAAGCAACAATCCCCCAAATAGGTCTCCCACAAAGACAAAGTTATAGCAAGCAGCACCTTCGCGCCCTGGACAGGGTCGCATGAGGGCGATCGTAGAGAAACACTCATACCTGAAAAGAAAAGGCAAAATCAAAAAGTCAAATGACAGTCTAGGGAGAGAGAGGACACGTCCGATCTCTACTGAGCCAAAAGAAAAAGTGCCCTACCTCACTGCTGTGAGATTATATATAGAGGCGGCTGGGTAGCCCCCAGCCACCTCCAGCCTACCTGCTCAAACGGTAAGGCAAGGTTGCCACCTCGCACTTTAAGTCTAATGGCTACCTTCCAGCTAAGCCGAAAGATATTCCAATAAATAACGGAAGATTTGTTAGTATGGGAACAAATATGATTACCTTCTGTATATCAACTTGGATGTTTTACCAAAAAATTTTCAAAAACTTAAGGTAATATGGGAGTTATGGAATTTGGGTGGTAATCAGCAGGGCTAGAGCTAACACAAGCAGTCTTTATAAAAGGAAGGGAAAAATATTATTTTGATCTATTACCTCCATAAGCATCAAGGACCATCAAGAGTATTTTAATGTCACATGACCAAAAAACTAAACTACCTAGTTAGTTTAGCCTCAGGAAAACAGGAATGAAAAATATAGTTTCTCATTACTCTGCTTACTGTCAAACACATCAGCCAAAAGGATTGCCCTTTCCTTTGGAAAGCGAGTGACAGAGCTGTCTGATTTAAGTAAAGTAGGAACTTTTAATTCTACACTAAAGTGTAGAGATTTAAGGGTAGCCCACCACTTATGTTCTTAACCTAACCTCACTAAGGTCAGATACTACCATTTGTGTTGATCACAAAATTAATAGATCAGGAAACAGTCTGATACTAAAAGAGAAGTGAACAACCAACAGTTACTTGCAAGGATATCAATATACAGAACAGTATAACCATCTGAAAATTTAACTAGAAAAAGCTGACTCTAGGCTACAATAGCCTTTTCATAATTATAGTTCAACAATAAAACTAGGCTAAAATTCTCATTTAGTTTCATAGCCCTCACTAAATATACATAGACTATCATGGTAAACATAACTGGGGAAAAAAAGCCAATTATGCTGGTATTTCAAAATCCAACATTTGCGAGATTGACTAGAATTATGAAAGAAATAACGCTACTATGCTACGTTAAGAAAATTTAATATGGAATCTAAATTTATAATTAAAGAAGAGATGGATATCATATTTTAACATTGGGAAGGGTAAACCACTAAAACCCATTCATTTCAAGAAGCCAGGAAATAACGGCTAATAATGCCGTATGAATCAGAAATAAAATAAGAAATCCAACAGTACTCGATCGTCAGTGCAACTGAACAAAATTTAAAAAAATTTCATTAAAGGCTTAACCTACCAAAATGCAATTCCTGTTACTCATCTTAATTACACTCCAAGATTCCTCGCTTCATGAAGCACGACCTATGTTAATGACTCGGTGACAAAATTTTAGAGGGTGGCTGGGTACAAGTTGATGTACAGGTAGAGTTTTCTCCAGCTGTAGCATTATTCTTTAATCCATGCGTTGATGAACTAGTACTGCCGTACCCCATAACCTGTTCTCAGCACTTGAGGTGCCGTGTCAAGTTCACTAGAGCCTGAACTTGAAGGTCTCTCTTAAACACACAGAGTTTGCGCTTTGCACATTTATACTCTGGCCTTAGAGTAGGAGACTATAATATCTCTCTGATACACTGCATCTACTATTTCAAAGTTAAACCTAGCTGACTGCAGTACATTAACCCTAAATATGTCAGATTGTTTTCTTTCTTTTACCTGAATAATGGGCACTGTACAATAAAAATGTTGAAACCTATTTGGTTCCTTTGTTGAAAGACTATATAATTAACTATGATTTTGAAATACAGCGTCCATCCAAGAAACCGCCCAAGTTGATTGACATGATTTCTTTACCACAGGCATGTGATATTTGCAGGCGTTTGTATTTTGAGGTTATTGGACCTTTAAATGGAGATTACAGTGGAATTCCTGGAGCCTTTGCAGTTGGTTGGTCGGACTGAATTGGTAATTAAGGAGTAAACAGTACTATAGCCCAATATTTCTAACAAATTAAACAAGCACTTACTGGTGTATTCATAGTATTTTGAAGTTTTCTGATTAAATCTATTGCAGAAACCATTATTTTATAAATTTTAAAAGTTTTAAAATTCCAAAAGTTACGAGTGCTAAACCACGTGTTAATCCCAACAAGAACACCACCTCACTTAAAGTTCCCCACCTAACCTATACTAGGAGCCATTTCTTCACCTACAGTACTTTATTACCTTTTCCCCCGAAACCTTGGACTATGGTAACCTTAGCTTACCCTTAGACCAAGTCTCTGTTCCCGCCTGACAAGTTAATATCAAATATTTCGCTATGAGAAAATTAATTTCACAAATAAGAAGAAGGTTTACACTGTTACAACATACAACATGCACCATAAACTCCTGATAAAATTAAAAGGTTCCTTAAAGATCATTCAGCTCTTTCTTATAGTGTCTCAATCGAGACTACGGACATACCAATTGCGAAAACTAAAAAATAACGGTGTTAGTGCCCTAGCTAGCAGAACAAAGCCCTAGAGACTGGCCATATATACTGTACACATGATCAGTGCCAAAGAACACTCTCCATTCAAGCTAGGACCAGGGAGGGCCAGACAGTGACTACTGATGAATCAGCAGGTAAACCTATAAGCTCCCCGAACCACCTCACATGGAAGGCGAGATTGCAAACACTAAAGAAACAACTAAGCTTGGGAAGAACTCAAATCCCAGTCTGGCGAGACAAGCATTGATGATTCTAATGTCACCACAACTATAACTTCGTTTTGAAAGGTTGTACAGAAACTTGACTGCCATAAAGAGAGTTCCTGTTCAAAAAGATTGATCTTGACCTATATCTAACTCTTTATGATTCCATTTAAGGTAAGTGAGAGGTCTAACCACAATATGTAACCTACCTTTAAGGGTTTTGGAGTTATGTGGATTAGATTAAGGTAGGTAGGAAAAAAAATGTATTTCCTATCGATATCATAGAACATACGGAAATACGACATAAAACCATACTTTAACAATTTTCTAGTTCAAAACGTATTTTACACAATGTCTAGGCTATGCTGACTACGAAAATGTACCGAGCAAAACTTACCTCCATTATTTTCAACATTTGAAAGTCAATGGCGACCAAGTTTCACTGGATAAAATAACCCAAGACCAGCTTTTGTTGTATGAAGTGTAAAAATGGTAACAAGCAAATAAACCCACAAAGCTAATAAAACAAAGTACTGTACACTTTTCTGTTTCTAGGAGGTTTGTTGACAGCTGACTGTCCTCTGACTCCTCAACCACGAGTCTACAGTGTTACCAGTTTACCTTTTCACCCTCGATCTAAGGTTTTTCTAAACTATATAAAACAGTGTAATTGATATTTAAAGACAGTTCAGTGCATTTAACTCTTTCTATTATTTTTATAAAGTATTATTAAGCCGTTTCATCTTAAATATATAATGAATTGCGCTAAAAAAATAGTTGATATAAGGAAAGATGGCAACACAGCAAGGATCTTGGAGTCTTTGGACCTTAGTGCATCTTTTTCTTCTTCTTTTTCTCTGCTGTTAGCTTTTCCCATTTCTATATGGGGTAACTGTTTCTAGTCAGCATTTTCTCTCTTCCTTTGTCCTGTAAGTTTTGTCCTCCATGCATCTTCGACCTTATTATAACTCACATAAGCAAAGTAGAAAACTAAAGCAGCGCTGTAAAATTCATCTTTATGACAAATGGGTAATGTGTTGGCCTATAGTTAGGTAACAAAATTCCTTACAATACAGCTGAATTTTTATAATCCTTAAGCGGTTCCTGCAAGATAAAACATTTTTTTTTTTACACAATAATTTTCTGTCAACATATTTTGGGGATAATAGTCGCATTGTGACTTCATATTCACAATTTTTAATTTTCATTACAAAGATTTTCTTGGTAATGTCTTCATACAATTTTCAATAATTCTCGTGTTTCAACCTTAATATGAATGGTTTTTAATTTTTTTGCGAACTTTGTGTTCACAATTATACAAATGTTTATATGAAGTGTATGATTTCAAATTAACTGACTAGATAAAATGCTATATTAAGAGGCAACTGGATTTTCCACAAGCAGAGTATAATAAAACAATCTAGCGAATTTCTTGCAATTTATTTTGAATTAGTAATGAACAATGTTTTTTTTAAACCTTTTAATTCCCATATATAGTTTCTTTTTTTGATATATTAATACACCGTTGCTTTGGCGACCGTTTCTTGATCAGTAATAATGGGAAACACAATTGGAAAAAATGTGAATAAAGTCTTAGAACATGAATTTACACAAATGCCAAAAGATGAATGCAGGACTCCTGATGTTTGGATGTGTATATGCGTGGATTACTTTATTGATTCCGTAAAACAGACGTGGAATATCACGAACTAAATTTTCCTACACATTAAAAGCTAATATGCAAAGTCTTTCTAATAATAAATTTCCACTCCACGCATTTAGATTCGAGTCGGTACATTTAACAGTGCAAACATTTCCAGAAAAAAAAATTCTACATTTTGAGTTTTAAATTTTTTTCAAAACTAAATAGACAATTCCCAGCACGAAAAAATAGACATTTACCTCAGTTAAGAAAATATTTAATGTAAGCATAAAGCATTAGTCAAAATAGCCTCTCAAATTCAAATCATCCTTAATTATCACATCTTCTAATAATTAACTTTTTTTTTATATATTTTGGTCACTTTGGAATAGGAACATCGACACATATAGAATACAGTATATGGAAATTATATATATATCAATCTATATATATAACAATATTTATATAATCCATGCGTTTAATCGATCAAGTTTAGCATTCTACTTATACATTAAAACCATCACCATTAATTCAAGCCAAAATTTATTTGGCAATTATGAATCAAGTGTTATGGCATACAAAAAGGACTTTATAAACAGCCAATCACAGATCACTAACAGATGAATAAGGTCGCTAGCTACCACCCTCCCCTATAACATACCCTTTTAAATCCACCAGGTTGAAAATTGACATTTGACACCAGCCATTTTCAAAATATCTCGATGAAATCTAGTCATTTTTTTTTAATGAGGCGCATTTGCACCGACTCGCAGGGGTGCCCTTTTAGCTCGGATAGAGTTTCCTGCTATCTGATTGGTTAGAAATATTTTGTCCAACCAGTCATCGATCAGGAAACTTTTCCGAGCTAAAAGGGCACCCCCGCGAGTCGGTGCAAATCTGTCTCGCTAAAAATTGACTCTAGTTTGAAACTGCCACCTGTTATTCTGATTTGCTTAAACAAAATACTTATGTATATAGAGAGAAATATATAAGGGTTTGGACATATCAACTGTGCAGTTCAAGGAGCATTCTTCTTCTTTTTCGAATAAATGCAGCTCCTTAAAACATCACCACCTGCGCGAAAAAATCCTCACTCCAGGGCCCAGTAGCCCCTTAGAACATCACCATCTGTGTGAAAAATCCTCACTCCAGGGCCCAGATACTGATCACTTCTTGCCAAATCTCTCCCAGTAACACGAATTAAATTTCTTGCCAGACGTCTTAGGACATTAAAATACAATAAATGTCTACTTAATATGTTACGAAAAACTGGTGATAAGAATATTCAAAGGGATTTTTTAAAATAGCTGATTTAATCTCGTATTATGAATGCTAATACTTATAATTTAAGTAAAGTCACAAAATAGTTATGCAGTGACCAAGGTTGATTTTAAGATCCTTGCGGAACTCGATCCATCTGAAAAAAAAAAAATAAGAAAATAAAAAATCAGCAATTTCAACCAAATGAAATGATAAAATATGGAATCTAATTCAAAAGCAACATTCCTACATGTTGGCAAAAATCTGTCACTCACATGGTGATGTTCAAAGCCATTTGATGTCAATAACCTCCATGGAACATAGGGCAAACCATATTCAAAATTTATCATTTTATATTTGCCTTCCTTTCAACAAGGTGTGAATTTCCTAATACTTTTGCTTCCTGAGATATAAGTATCTTACGTACTGATTCAAAACATATGATTTGTTATTTAGATACAAAGAAAACTGCAGTTCAGAAATTCTTATAAACCTCAAAAGAAATGACGACAATTATATACCATTCCAAGTTATGCTGGTCAATAAGATTTATTTGTGTATTATAGTACATTACAAAAGTATAACTGATAAGAGTTGTAACTCTTCCGTTATGTTCATCACTAGTATAAATTTTCATTTTGGGTTACACATGGAGAGATTAATATATTTGTCATTATAATTACTTTTTATTTAATTCACATAAAGAAGGGGGGCCTTTAGTTGTATCAGAGGCCAGAGCAATTTGTTTACGTAGTTGATGAAAGAATAAAAGTTTAGTTTAAGGAAAGTTAATAAGGAAAGTGAGAATAATTGGTGGATCTCATCGCCATCCATTCATGGTGTTGAGATCCTCAAACCCTTCATAAAAGAGATTGGATCCATCAATAGACCGTTTATAGATGTCTTGACTTTCTTCTGTAACATCTGCATCAGCGTAGTCAGCGTTTGGGTTTGCTTCCTGTATACTTCTTCGGTTTCTAATGCTAAGCTCGCTTTCATATGGAGGCTTAATCTCAACCTCTAATGAATCGTCTCCCTCGATGTTTCTCTTCGGTCTCCCTTCTTCTACTCTTTGTCGATGCAGCATCAGTTCTTCATCAGATAAGCGCTTACGCATGGTGTAGAAGTCTCCAAATCCCCCAGAGAAAGTGTCGCCATGGAATCCGCTGGCATCCATGTCAGGACGACGCTTATCTGCTTGGTGCGTATGGAACACGTCCCGTTTTCTTCTGGTTGACTCCTTTTCTTTCTCTGCCTCGTGTAATTGGGTCACTTCGAAACCAGGCTTTTTCTCAGGATTGAAGTCCGTTAGTTCCTCTGAGACAGACTCGCCATAAAATCCACTATCGTCCAGGTTAGGATGCTCTTCCACGGTACGTTTCATTGTATAGAAATCCCCAAACCCACCATTAAAAGTGTCCCCATAAAATCCACTGGAATCCATCTCAGGACGACGTTTTTTCATAGTTGAGAAATCTCCAAAACCTTGGTTAAATGTATCTCCATAAAAACCACTTGCACCCATTCCTAGACGTCTTTTCTTCATGGTTGAGAAGTCCCCAAAGCCTTGGTTGAATGTATCTCCATGAAAACCACTCGCGCCCATTCCAAGTCGACGTTTCTTCATGGTAGAGAAATCACCAAAACCTTGATTAAAAGTGTCACCATGGAAACCACTTGCACCCATTCCTAGACGTCTTTTCTTCATGGTAGAGAAGTCCCCGAAACCTTGGTTGAATGTGTCTCCATGAAAGCCACTTGCCCCCATTCCAAGTCGACGTTTCTTCATAGTTGAAAAGTCTCCAAATCCTTGATCAAATGTATCTCCATAAAAACCACTTGCCCCCATTCCTAAACGCCTCTTCTTCATGGTGGAGAAGTCCCCAAAACCTTGGTTGAATGTATCTCCATGAAAACCACTTGCACCCATACCAAGTCGACGTTTCTTCATGGTAGAGAAGTCACCGAAGCCTTGATTAAAAGTGTCACCATGGAAACCACTTGCTCCCATTCCTAACCTTCTCTTCTTCATGGTAGAGAAGTCACCAAAGCCACCAGAGAAAGTATCTCCATAAAAGCCACTTGAAGTCATCTCTGGACGTCTCTTTTCTTCTACAGGTGCAGATGAGTCAATGGCTTCCCTTTTACCCCTCTTAACAGGCGAGAAGTCACCAAAATTATGAGTAAAGATACCTTCATGAAATCCTTGGGCTCCCATGTCATTGGGAGCTCTCTTCCAGTCATTAGAAGCCAATGTCAGAAGGTAAGGGTTGATGGATCTTTTGAAATTATGCATGTAATGGTTTGGGATGTACAGATCCATGTAGGGATCTTGGTTTTTCACATTGCCCCCTTGAAAATGATTTGAATAATAGGATGGGCTTTCACTACTGCGTTTGACTGTTTTCTTGGCATAGAAGCTCATGGGGTCATAGCCTATAGTTTGTAAGTATGGATCATAATTATCTCTTTTTCCCCATGCCATCGTGGGGTCATAACCAATGGTTTGCATATAAGTATCATACCCTGGATCATTCTTTTTGATCTGTCTCTTTCCCCAGGCCATCATGGGGTCATAATGAACGCTCTGCATGTATGCTTCATAGCCAGGGTCATAAGTATTTCTCTTCGCCCAAGTGGACATTGGGTCGTACCCAACTGATGCCATGTAATCATCGACGCCATTGGCTGAACGCTTGACAACATTTTTGACATTGGAACCTAAGGGAAGAGGTTCACCAGAGTCGTCCACATCTTCTAGGGATCTGGTTGGTTCCAAGCTGTCTTCTGCAAAATTCTTTTCATCAGCATACACATTTTGTAAGTTCTTCTCTACTGCATCACCTTGTCCTGTCAGATATAAAAGAAATACATTAGAACTTGAGTACAAAGAAGTGTTGAGTAATACACTCTAGAAACATGATATAAACAAATCAACAGGTGACAGAGTCAAAATAATTGTGGGGTAAAGTAATTTCAAACGCACTTATTGATATACAAAAGTTAAAGCTTAACAGACAACTGATAATCTAAAATTATATTCACTTGTGCCATTTAATCTATTAAAATTCAATGTCTGAGATGAAATGAAGATAACATGCACATTGAAAAAAAGGGCCCTGTAAGTTGCATCTTTTAAAAAGATGCAGACAAATTTACAAATGCTTAATGTGGCAATGCAGGTCAGGTAAGCAGTAAGAAAAAAAAAAACAACATTAATGTTAAGATGCTACTTAATAAAATAAGTTTTATCTGAAAAACACATGCATGATACCTAAAAAAAAAAAAAAAGCTTAACCATCTCCTCCTCAACAATTTTCTCTCAATTTTTTGGTAATGGCGTCAAATTCAATCATCCGCTTCGTTCAACATCATGGGTGATTAACATCCTCAAGGTCAGTTGTAAATCATCAGGTAATTCGTGCTTTTAAATATGCTTTAAAAATTGGATGCGAGAGATTCTTTAGATGTGGAGAATTCTTTCATTCCTGTCATTTATGTGAGATGATATTAGATTCATCTGTCTGATTGGAATACCAATTATGTATTTGGGTGGTGTTCCTGTTGTTTTCATTTAAGGTAGTAGGTTGGCCAGGGAACCAGCCATCCGCTGAGATACTACCGCTATAGAGTTATTGGGTCCTTTGACTGGCCAGACAGTACGTTGGATCCTTCTCTCTGGCTACGGTTCATTTTCCCTTGTCTACACATATACACACACACACTGAATAGTCTGGCATATTCTTTACATGTTCTCCTCTGTCCTCATACACCTGACAACACAGATTACCAAACCATTCTTCTTCACTCATGGGGTTACTGCTCTGTAATTGTCCAGTGGCCCTTTTCCTCTTGGTAAGGGTAGAAGAGACTTTAGCTATGGTAAGCAGCTTTTCTAGGAGAAAGACACTCCTAAATCAAACCATTGTTCTCTAGTCTTGGGTAGTGCTATAGCCTCTGTACCATGGTCTTCCACTGTCTAGGGTTAGAGTTCTCTTGCTTGAGGGTACACTTGAGCACATTATTCTATCTTATTTCTCTTATTCTAATGTTACTCTTCTTAAAATGTTTTATTTTTCCTTGCTTCCTTTCCTCAAAGGGCTATTTTCCCTGTTGGAGCCCCTGGGCTTATAGCATCCTGCTTTTCCAACTAGGGGAGAAGCTTAGTAAATAATAATAATAATAATAATAATAATAATAATAATAATAATATGATTGAATTGAACGGACTTTATACAGTATGTTAATCGAACATGAGAGAGAGAGAGAGAGAGAGAGAGAGAGAGAGAGAGAGAGAGAGAGAGAGAGAGAGAGAGAGAGAGAGAGCAACTTTCATAAGCCATTTTCTTCATAGCAATCTCAAAAATTTTAGGGTCGAACATTGTCTCATTTCAGACACTGGCCTCTGAATTTCCTTTTTTATATAAAAATGGAATGAAAAGTAATGTTAGGTGATAATATGAAAGGATAATCTTTACTTGATAACATTTTATCCAAATCTTATTCAAATGTCACTTATATACATAACGTAAACTATGTATATGAATATGATGAAATTGCAAAGCTCTCAAGTTTGGTCATAATTTTTAGTTCTATGAGGACATCAACGGTAACTATATATATATATATATATATATATATATATATATATATATATATATATATATATATATATATATATATATATATCAACCAAAATGGCATTCAATACCAAATTCTACCTTTGGGAATGCATATCCAGTGGATATACAGTATATGTATATACAGTGGATATAACCATTTCCAAAGGTAGAATTCGGTATTAAATGCCCCTGTGGTTATTTACAAGGATTAAAATCACGAATGTAGTGATATATGCACGTATGTATGTATGTGTATACACACACACACATATATATATATATACATATATATATATATATATATATATATATATATATATATATATATATATATATATATATATATATGGCATGGTTGCAAGCGACCTGGCCTTTCATTAGAAGGGGATAGTGTTCGATCCCAAGCATGAGATAGAAATTTATTTCTATTTGAGCACGATATTGTGTTGATATCCATATACATATATACATATATATATATATATATATATATATATATATATATATATGTATATATATATATATATATATATATTCAACACACACCACTTACTGATCTAGTGAATAGTGTGACAATGACGTGCTCATAATTAAAGATAACATTCACACCACACAATATATTTCCTTTACCCATAGAACAAAGCGAGATGCTTCTAACAATCTCCTTATCCAACCACTTTAAAGATTTCCGTTTTAAAGATAAATCACGGTTTCATGCTCCGAAATCGACGACTCATCAGGAATTGAGTTGATAATACATTCGACTGATCTATGAGGCTTGAACTGTCCGTAAGGGTGTAATGATAAGGTGTCACTGACTTGGTTCGGATATTTCATTTTTCATATCGTTATTCTAGTTATTTCTTATGCTTTTTTTGATAATTGTTTCTTCATTTATTGAATGGATTTTTAGTTAATTACTCCAGTCTACTTGGGAGACAATTGCAAAGAGTTCGAATATAAGTTGATACTGGAATGGACGTTTATTATTATTATTATTATTATCTTTATTATTATCATTATCAATTATTATCATTGCTATTATTATTATTATCATTATTGTTATTATTATCATTAATTATTAACTATTACTATTATTAATATTATCATTATTATTATTATTGTTATTATTATTATTATTATTATTATTATTATTATCGTTATTATTATTATTATTATTATTATTATTATTATTATTATTATTATTATCATTATTATTATTATTATTATCATCATTGTTATTATTATTATTATTATTATTATTATTATTATCATTATTATTATTATTATTATTATCATCTTTAATCGCAGAAGCAGTATCCTCTCGCAAAAAATCCAGAGCCCTTATAATAAAGCATCAAATAAGACAGGCTTAGTCCCCAAACAGAGAAAACTCAGCACTTTTATGGGCTATTCAGACCATGAGCCAAATAACCGATTTTCAAGTATGAATAAATTTCATAAACAGATGTAACCGCGATTTTTCGTTAGCCTGATGTCTGCAGTGTCCGGATATAGGGTATGGACATTCTGTGTCCACAGTTTAGTGTCCTTACTGCGGCCATATTTAAAGATGGCTGCTGCAGCTTTTAAGGCAAAAGTAATGTTCTCATAAAAATCGTTATAACTCCTCGCTCCTTTGAGATATAAGCCAGATTTTAGTCTGGAATTACTCGGAAGGAAATGCTAACGTGTTCGTGAAAATGATCAAAACATAGAAGTGACCAAGACAAGTCTGAGGACTTTGTCCTGCTGTGAACTATAAACGGCTGTATTTGTTGTTATTTGTTGTTGCATACACACACATGCACACACACACATATCTATCTATCTATCTATCTATCTATCTATCTATATATATATATATATATATATATATATATATATATATATATATATATATATATACCTGCATATATACTGTATATAGACTGCATATATACAGACGGGAGTGGAAGGACATGTCCGAGGCCTTTGTCCTGCAGTGGACTAGTTACAGATATATATATATATATATATATATATATATATATATATATATATATAAACGATATAAATCAAAACAGTATCATGTTACAGTAATGTTCAGTACTGTCACTCAGCATTAAAGTCCTATACAGCCTTTGATATCTTTTAAATCTATACAAGTAAAAAAAAGCGTGTCATAGCCTTTTCCAATATAAACTACGAACTGCAAAAAAAAAAAAAAAAAAAAAATTACTCTTACGGGAAATGTTAGCACATGACGCAACGGTGTGCAGACAAAATGCCGACAAACATAATGTCGACGTACTTAATGTCGACGGACATAATGTCGATGGACAAAATGTTGACGGACAAAATGTAGACATTTGTTAGAGTAGGACAAAATGTCGACGACTTATTTCATTTAGTTTCTATATAAACTACATCTTCATTTATTTATTAATTCCTGATAACTCATATACATTATTCTTAATTTTGTTTGTTCACCCATAAAGATTATGTTTCTTGTTGTTTATGAAATGAATTTATTTATATATTCCTTCGACTGGAAATGCACCACTTTACCAACAGATATCGAACAGTCGTTGGATCTAAACTTAATTAGCATAGCTTTACTCTGTGAAATTCCCTTTATCGTTATCATTATCTTCTATTATTTTTATATTTTTTGATTCTTTTTTTTTAATTTCTTTTTTCTATTGGTAGTGTTTTGTTATTTGTAACAAGGGCATGAATAGTATACAGTTGCTTCCCAACAGGAGGAGAATCAAACGTCCCATCGCAAAGCCATGTTGGATAGGTTTCTAACATTCTTAGATTGTTAGACGTTGAGTAAATGCTGATGTCCTCACTGTCGTGTAACAAAAAAGCTTCTCCTCTTGTAGTTGTCGTCAAATCTTCATGTTCATCTACACTGCGTTGTCGTTTAATTGTGCGCGCAATTGACTCCTTCTTTGGCAAAGCCCCGCACACATCTAGTGATATGTTTGCTGTAGCCTTGTGTATTATATTTGAGGGAATATCTTCTGTAACGCTGGCCCTGTCTTTTATGTTGTTTTGGATTTTTAAAACATCGCATCTGGTGAGAAAGGCTTGCAAAAGAAAGCACAGTATCGTTAGAAGTTGTTATTCGTCCACCACAATATCCACGTTTTTCACATCGCCACAAGATCCTATCTTCCTTTCTCTTATCGACGACTTAAGCATAGACTTCGTAAAGAAGCTTTTTGCCGCCTTTGTTAGTTTTTGTTATCTCCATTATAGCTATGGGCAGGCCGAAAAAAAAAAACCGTTTCACTATACTGCAGATCTTGGAGAAATAATGAAATTTGAAAAATCTTTCTTCGGTGAGAATCTGAAAAGTCTTTTATCGTTTAGAATACATTAGTTCGGGTCATTAAATTGTTTGCAAAGCGAAACGAGACAATTGACGGTGTTGGAAAAATAAGTAAACAACAACTAAGTTTTGGCAAATAACTAAACAACAAAAGAGTTATCTAATGTGATAACTACCAAGATAGAATGGTTTGAACGCATTCGTTAGCGTAGAAAAAAATTATTATTACTATTATTAGTAGTAGTAGTAGTAGTAGTAGTAGTAGTATCATTATGTTTATTATTATTATTATCATTATTATTATAATGCTCGTTAACATTACGTCCATCGACATTTTGTCCTACTCTAACAAATGTCTAAATTTTGTCCGTCGACATTTTGTCCATCGACATTATGTCCGTCGACATTTTGTCCATCGACATTATGTCCGTCGACATTTTGTCCATCGACATTATGTCCGTCGGCATTATGTCCTGCAACCGACGCAACAGTGCCACAGTGTAGGGGGTGGAAAGGTTATAATATGCATACGTCCTACGAGGGTGGTAAGTGGCGGGGTCTCGACTAGACAAGAGAGGGATTAAACCATGAATTTATTGTCTATTTGCTAATCTCCAGGGCAAGGGGGCTTAGTTTTACTAGAAACCTTTTACATTTTTATGGTACTCAAGAGCTTATGAATGCGTTACGCTAAGCCAACCAAGAAAATAGAAGTGATGTATGTGGGTGCAAACATTTTATACTACGTAATATCACACACATACACACATATATGCATATATATAAGTGTGTGTGTGTTTGTGTGTGTGTATTCAACATGTGCCTTTTTCTCCTTATGAGAAAATGGCACCAGAAAGGTATGGCCTTCGTACGGAGTCTAGAATCGAACCACAGACCTTGCAAGGGTAAACAAATTCATCAATCAAAGATCTACTACTACTACTACTATTGCTACTACTACTACTTCATATATACGTATATATACACACGCGTACACACACACACACACACACATATATATATATATATATATATATATATATATATATATATATATATAGATTGTTATGCATGCATACTGTTAATTCTAACAAAAGAGACTGCAAATAACAGAAAACTAAATATAAAATACTAGTAATTGGAGAGAGAGAGAGAGAGAGAGAGAGAGAGAGAGAGAGAGAGAGAGAGAGAGAGAGAGAGAGAGAGAGAGAGAGAGAGAGGAGGTAGTAAACTTATTAAATACCTTCCCTTGTCACAAGAGAAAAAGTAAAATAAGTAGGACAAAAATCCAAAATGGGGGACAGATATCTGCTCGAGTATAAATCTATTTTAGCTAATTATATTCTAACCAACGAAACCTAACCCAATAAGTCAACCTCCCTGGGACGCATTCCCGCACTCACAAAATAGACCATGGCAATTCTGGTTGATTGATTGATGGATTAATTTGAGGTTTTCTGGAGTAATTCTGGTTGAGGGATTTTTGAAGCACAGGGCACTTATACCGAATACCGTCACAATCGAAAAATTGTATAAAAAAACATTACGTCACAAAAGTGAAATATTACTTTATATCTTTTTTTTTTTTTTTTTTTTTTTTTGAAGGATTGCACCTTTCTTTAAGATGGCATTGCTAAAGGAGATAGAACAGATAGTTCTTCCTTCTTTGAGAGAGGCGGGAACGTCGTGTCGTTTTGTTTCTTTTTGATAGGGTAAAACATGTTAGTTCATGTACAGTTGGACACTGAAATTCCTGCCACACCTAGCTCTGAGGAAATTAACCATGTAACATCCTTACTGCTCAATGAGTAACCAAACAGATAGTGTCAGGAGGTATAGCAGAAAAACAGGATGCACTATCTCAGAGCAAGGTTTAAAGGTCGCTCATGAATGGCAGGGGGATGGGAGAGTGACAATAGATTGCCCATATATCCATATGATCAGAACCAAAGCCCCATCTCCACCCAAGCTAGGAGCAGGAAGGGACAGACAATGTCTGTTGATGACTCGGCAGATAAACTTATAGGCTCCCCCAAAACCCCCATCCTTAGCTCAAAAGGATGGCGAAGTTGCAGACACTACAAGAAACTATAGAGCTTGAGCGGGACTCGAATTCTGGTTCGGCAGAGTGCCAGGCAAGGACATTTCCAATAGACTACCACAAGCATGGAATTCCTGTTTCCATCGGTACATCATCGCTATCATTATGAGCTGCAAGTCATTCATTAATTAAATCAACAGAATTCTGTGAATGACGAAAATTGTACCTCTTTACCTTAGCGAGAGGGATAATCCTATAATAATTTAAAGCGTAAAAAGTAGAAGCTGAGTTTAATGAGATACTGATCATAATGATAATAATGATAATGGAGGAGACGAAGAGCACACTACTTTACAGTCAATGGGAAGAGGAACCGATTGCAATTTGGGCGCATAAGACCAAGTCATTTGGTAATTACCAATCTTTCTTGATAAAAAGATCAGCGACAAATCCCAATCCTAACCTCCATATAAAATTAAAAAAAACTTTCCTCAAAAATAGGACCGTATATACATACATACGCATGCATATATATATATATATATATATATATATATATATATATATATATATGTATATATATATATACACACAATCATTTCCTCCGCGTAATAATATGCTTAAATTTGGCGAGTTGTCTACCCTCTACCTCGTCAATAGGCGTAGGAGATGATTATGATATATATATATATATATATATATATATATATATATATATATATATATATATATATATATATATATATATATATATATATATACATATATATCATCATCATCATCATCATCATATTCACCGCTTGTCCGCTTTTATGACAAGGGCCCCAGACATGTCCTTCCACACGTGTCTGTTTATGGTCTTTCTATGCCAGTCTTTACCCGTAAATATTCCTAGTTCACCAATCCATCGTCTTTTCTTCATTCTCCTGCTCTGTTTGCACTCTCCAAGGACACATTCTGCTATTCATCTTGCTCATCTGTTATCTGCTAGTCTCATTGTATGACCCGCCCATGTCCATTTCTTTTTCTTACATGCAGTTAGAATATCCTTTACTTTAGTTTGCTCTCGTATCCATGTTGCTCTTTTTCTGTTTGTTAGTGTTATTCCCATCCTTTCTCTTTCCATAGCTCTGAGTTGTAACTAGCTTATGTTCTAAGGCTTTAGAAAGGCCCCAAGTTTCTGATGCGTACGTTAATACTAGTAGGGCCATCCCATTAAATACTTTTCTTTTTAGAGGAAGTGACATTTTACATTTCATACCCTCATTTTGTTAACCAAAAGCTTTTCATCCGATGTTTATCGTTCTTTTAATTTCGGTTTCATGTCCTGGGAAAACACTTATTGTTTGTCTGAAGTACGTACAGTATATTCATTAACAATCTCTAGATGTTCGTCCATAACCCTTATTGGTTGTCTCTCTGCATTTTCATTGAATATTATCTTAGTTTTACTCATATTTATTTTCAGTCCTACAATTCTGAATGCTCTATTCAAATCTTCCATCATATTTTGTAATTTCTCCCATGATTCACTAAATACAATTATGTCATCTGCAAATATTAAATTGTTAAGGTATTCCTCCATTAATGTTAATTTCTACATTTCCGAATCTAAATTCTTTAAAATTTCTTCTAGGCATGCTGTGAATACTTTACTGTTACTTCTAGTACCGGCTTAGGTGTTTCATTATTAATTATTTCTATAGGGAAAGTTATTTCTTATGTCTCCATTGTAATATA